>NC_057808.1:519259757-519277102 GCF_018294505.1 Triticum aestivum | reverse complement strand
TTCTCCTACCTCCTCTCCGGTGAGCTCCTCCTCCCTCCTCTCCTCCCCTCCCCTCATGGTTTCTCCTTCCTCCTCTTCGATGCTCCGGTGAACTCCTCTCCGGCGACCTCCTCCTCCTCTCCGGCGATGTAGGCGAGCGCCTCTCCGGTGACCTCCTCCTCCTCCTCTCCGGCGAACTCCTCTCCGGCAAAAGGACACGGCAAAAGAACGTACAAGATCCAAAAACGAGAACAAAATTTGAAAAAATATCGTGGAAAAAAACAAGGAAAAAAACGAGCAAAAAATGGGCAAAAAAATCGCGATCCAGATCCAAATTCAAAATTCAAAAATACTAATGGCGCACGGTGGGGGTTAGACGGTGCGCCACAACTATTTTCCCGCCTTCGAAATTCAAAAATACTAATGGCGCACCGTGGCCTATACTAATGGCGCACCAGTGGCCTATACTAATGGCGCACCGTGGCCTATACTAATGGCGCACCAGTGGTGCGCCATTAGTATTTAATACTAGTGGCGTGGTACTAGTGGCGCACCAGTAGTGCGCCATTAGTAGGCAAAACTGGTGCGCCACTAGTAGGCCTTTTCCTAGTAGTGGATGTGGCTTGGAGCGGAACTTTTGGAACCCTTTGCAGTTCTGGACCAAGTCTTTGGCGTCTTCTAGAGTAGTCGGCCAGAAAAAACCGTGGCGGAAAGCTTTGGCGACAAGTGCTCTTGAAGCCGCGTGGTGACCACACTCGCCTTGGTGGATATCTTTGAGGATTGCTTGGCCTTGCTCCGGCTCCACGCAGCGCTGGTAAACACCAGTGACGCTGTGCCTCACAAGTTCTCTGTTGACAATGGTGTACGCTGCTGCCCGGCATTGCAGTTGCCGGGCCGAGATCTCATCGGTCGGCAGCTCTTTGTTCACCAGAAAGTTGAGGATGGGCTGAGCCCATGAAGGTGTTGTTATTTCTTCGACTGTCAGGACTGCAATTTGCACAAGGGCGGTTGGGCCGGGAGGCGGCGGGTTGGAGTCGGCTGCTGCTTGCTTAGTTAATGAAGTCCCCGGGCCGACTGCTGCAGTCCCCAGGCCGGGTTCTGAAGTCCCCGGGACGGGTGCGGCTGCTGCAGTCCCCGGGTTGCCTGCCGAATTCCCCGTGTCGGCTTGTGGGGTCCTCAAGTCGGATCCGACTGCTTCAGGAGGAGCCGGCACGAAGATGGAGTCTGATTCTGGTGACGGCTTGACAGACGGCTTGAGGAGGCATTGCAGGGCAACGCCGGCTGGTATTGCTTGCCGGGTAGAGCCAATCCGTGCCAAAGCATCGGCTTGCTCATTGTCATTTCTTGGCACATGGAGAAACTCGCACCCTTCAAAGTATCCACTGAGTTGCTGGACGAGGAAGCGGTAGCTGGCCATATTTGCATCCTTGGCGTCCCAGTCGCATGACGACTGCTGGACCACCAAGTCGGAATCACCATAGCACAGGATCCGGCGAATGCCGAATTCCTTGGCAAGCCAGAGCCTGTGAATGAGTGCTTTGTATTCAGCAACGTTCTTGGAGGCGGCAAAGTGGATTTGCAGCACATATCTGAGCTTGTCGCCTTTGGGAGAGGTGAGGACGATGCCGGCTCCCAAACCGGTGCGCATATTGGAACCATCAAAGTGCATCCGCCAGTGAGTGGAGTCTGGCACTGGCGGCAGGTACTGGGTCTCGGCCCAGTCGACGAGGAAGTCAGCCAGTGCTTGTGACTTGATGGTGGTGCGAGGCTGGTAGTGGATGGTGTAGAGGGCCATATCTATGGCCCACTTGTCCACTCGGCCTGAAGCATCTCAGCTTCCAATGATCTCGGCAAGTGGAGCAGTACAGACCACAGTGATTGGGTGCTCTTGAAAGTATGGCTTCAGCTTCTTGGCGGCAAAGTGCACGCTGTAGCACATCTTCTGATAGTGGGGGTAGTTCTGCTTGGAGGCAGACAACACTTCACTCAGGTAATACAACGGCCTCTGGACTAGTAGTGCTTTGCATTCTTCCTTGCGCTTCACAACTATGACTATGCTGACCACCCTGCTGGTGGCGGCGATGTAGAGGATCATGGGCTCCTTAGGAGTCAGAGCCGCCAGGACGGGCGGGGTGGTCAACATCTTTTTGAGCTGGAGAAAAGCTTCATCTGCCTTGTCGTTCCACTCGAAAAAAGTGGTCTTCTTCATGAGCTGCTACGGGGGGAAGAGCCTCCTCGCCCAGCCGACTGATGAAATGGCTGATGGATGCCAAGCAGCCGGTGAATTTTTGCACGTCTAGTAGTCGGGTGGGCACCTCCATCTTCTCAATGGCCTTGATCTTCACAGGGTTGCACTCTATGCCGTGCTCTGAGACCAGAAAGCCAAGAAGCTGGCCGGCTGGCATTCCAAAGATGCATTTCTCTGGGTTGAGCTTGATTTCAAATCGGCGCAAGTTTTCAAAAGTCTCCCTGAGGTCTTCTAGCAACGTTCCGCACTTCTCCGTCTTCACCACAACATCGTCCACATAAACGTGGGCGTTTCTGCTGAGTTGCTTGAGGAGACACTTCTACATGCAACGCTGAAACGTGGCGCCGACATTTCTCAAGCCGAACGTCATGGTCAGGTAGCAGAAGGCTCTGAATGGCGTGATGAAGGCAGTCTTCAGCCTGTCGGCCGGGTTTAGCTTGAGCTGGTGATACCCTGAGTATGAATCCAAAAAGCTCAACAGCTCGCATCCGGCTGTGGAGTGAATTACTTGGTCGATTCTTGGCAAAGCAAATGAATCTTTGGGGCAAGCTTTGTTGAGGCTGGTATAATCAATACACATGTGCCACTGCTTATTCTTCTTCAGCACAAGGACTGGATTGGCTAACCATTCTGGGAAGAACACCTCCATGATGAAGCCGGCTGCTAGAAGCCGGGTTATCTCTTCTCCAACAACTCTTCTCTTCTCTTCTGACAGGCGGCGCAAGGGCTGCCTAACTGGCTTGGCATCAGGCCGGACATGTAGCTTGTGCTCGGCGAAATCCGTCGGAACACCCGACATGTCCTTGGGAGACCATGCAAAGATGTCCCGATTCTCACGGAGGAAATTGACGAGCTCGCTTTCCTATTTGCTGTCAAGGATCGCACCTATGACAGCGTGCCTCTCCGGGTGCTCCGGGTCCAAGGGTATCTTCTTTGTTTCTTTCGCCGGTTTGAACGAGCCCTCGGCTTCCGACTCCTTGGGATTGGGTGACAGTTCTGGCTGCTTGCCTGCCATCGCAACAACCCGGTCAAGGAGCCGCTTCTCAGCAGCGATCACGAGGGACTCGGCAAGCCGGCTGCTATCTGCTGCGCAGGCGGACGACTTCTTGTAGTCCCCTGCTATGGTCGGGATTTCCTTAGAGCTCGCCAGCTTCATCTTGAGGTAAGCATAGTGGGGGACCACCATGAACTTGGCCAGAGCAGGCCGGCCAAGCAGTGCGTGGTAAGGCTCTCAAGGTCCACCACCTCAAACTAGACTGGCTCTTGGCGAAAGTGTTCTTTGTCTCCAAAGAGGACGTCAATTTGAGTCTTGCCGAGTGGTGAGTAGGAAAGGCCAGGAACTATGCCATGCAATACAGTCCGGCTGGGCTGAAGATGTCTCTGCTTGATTCCCAACTTCTCCACAGTATCTTTGTACAGGATGTTGATGTTGCTGCCGCCATCTATCAGAACTCGGGAGAAGCAAGCAGCCCGCCTCTCCGTGCCAAAGGTGGCATCCAACACCAGAGCATAAGAACCAAGATTGGGCGTCACCTCCGGGTGGTCGGCTCTACTCCAGCTGATGGGTTTCTCAGACTAATGCATGAACTCAGGGGTATCTGTTGCTACTGCATTTACTTCTTGTTGTCGCTGCTGTCTGTTGTGCCTGCCGTCGGCCACGCTGGTGAACACGACATAAGATCCATGATCTTCAGGGTATTCATCTTGTATTGCCGACTGGCCGAGTCGCCGGTTGCTGGGGAGGAGGAGGCGGTAGGCCGGCAGGCGGAGGAGGCAGGAGTCCATCACCTTTGGCGATACCGGTGAGCCAGTGGCACTTCCGAGTGGTGTGGTTGGACGGCTTCGCGCCGCTGTGGAACTTGCAGGGTGCATCAAGAGTCTGCTCGTACGAGAAGGCGGGCAACCCGTTAGGCTTGCCGCCCTTCTGGCGTTTGGGAGGAGGTTGCCCTTACGGCTGCTGGTCTTCAACTGTCGCCACATGTCGGCTTGTGGAAGCCGGCTGCGTGGCCTTGCGCTTATGGTCATTCTGTTGCTGTTGCCGACTGGTGTCACCAGCCAGGGTCCGAGGAGCTTGGGGAACCACCTTGCCAGATGCGTCAACTTGGATCTCCGCCTTCATGGAGGAGTCGGCTATGGCGTACTTGTCAGCTATGATCAATAGTTCATCGAGGGTCGTCGGCTCGTCACAAAGAAGCTTGTGCTTGAGGAGGGTACCTTCTCGGCACCCGGTAGTGAAGTACTCGATGGCCTGCACCTCGTGCACGCCCTCGCAAGAGTTGCGCAGCTTGGCCCAGTGCGTGAGGTAGTCGCGAGTCGACTCTTTGGGGCCTTGGACGCATAAGGCGAGTTGGCGAGGCTTGGGCGGCCGCTTGTACGTGCTGGTGAAGTTGCGGATGAAGGCTTCGGTGAAATCAACCCAGCTGTTGATGCTGCCGGGCTTCAGGCTGTTCAGCCATGTCCGGGCAGTGCCCTGGAGCATGAGCGGAACATACTTCACGGCAACGCGCTTGTTGCCGTTCGTGATGCTGACAGCTGTGGAGTAGTCGATCAGCCAGTCTTCCGGCTTCACGGAGCCGGTGTACTTGGGCATATCTCTCGGGAGAGTGAACCCTTTGGGGAAAGGTTCATCTTGGATGAGGGGGCCGAAACAAGGCGGAACGAACTCGTCTTCTTCTTCTAGCACCAGGGATCGGTTGAGGCGGTCGATCCGGTGGCGGGCATCGTTCTCTCCGACTCCTTCTTGGCAGCCCAGGCGGTCGCCGAGTGTCGGGTGATCAACATGCGGCGGGGAAGCGCGCCTCTCCCTGTGAGGTGGAGGAGGAGGCGGACAGTCGTCTCGCCGTTCCACTACTCTTGGGCGGCCGTCTTGGTCGCGCTCGATGGTGATGCGAGTCCGGCTGCGGCTGGCAGCCGGCTCCTTGTCTCTTCTACCGTGGACGCCACCAGTCGGCGTCCGGGATGTCGCGCCTTGGTCTCGGCGAGGAGGCGGGTCGTCGTTACAACGGTTGGGCGCTTCAGTGCGGCTCCCGGCCTCTTGCTGCTAGTAGCCGCGTCAAGGAGCTCCTGGACGCGCTCCGTCATGTGGCGACGCTCGTCGCCCTCGAGCTTGTCTAGCTCGTCTGCTGCCGCCTGGGCACCTCATACGTTCTCTGCGGGCGTGGCGTAGACAGGACGATCTGTCCCGAACATGCTGGCGATGGTCGCGCCACGCTGCCGAATCAGGCCAATGCGTCTAGGCCCACCAGGAGTCGGCGTGCCTCTGACGGCACGGTCCATCTCACGCTGGTAGGCCTCCGAAAGGCATCTCATGTTGGCCAGCCAGTTGGCTCTTTCGACAAGCTGGACACGGCGTGCCTCCGGCGTCTCAGCGTCGGCGTCTTCTGGGATGGGCGCAGCCAGGTCCTGCATCGCCGCCTGCAACGGATCCTAGCCACCTCCGCCAGAGTGCTCGCCATGGCTGATGACGAGCACCTCCGTGACAGCGCTGCCGCCGCTGTCCGCGCGAGGAAGCGGTTCGTCGTAGACCACCACGTTGGTGGGGAATGCATCAAGCGACGTCGTGTCAGAATCGACAAGCATCAGGTCGGTAGAGCCAACAGACTCCAAGTCCACAGCAGGCTCGCTGGCGACGTGGAGCTGATCGAGGAGGCTGACGAGGCGGCTCCCGGGGCCCTCTGTGCCCGCATCAGACGCGGGCTCATCGGAGAGGCGAATCTCGCCGACAAGATCGGCGAGGCATCTCGCCGCACACGCGACCTTCGCGTCGCGTAGCGCGTCGGCACAGACACCGTCCGGCGTGCTGGGCTGGCTGCGCTCGCCAGGGAGGAACAAGGTTCCCGTCCAGAACAGGTCTCCGGGAGACGGTGCACCTCGCCACACGGTGGGCGCCAAATGTCGGGGGTTGGGTGCGACATATGCCAATGGAAGGCTTAACATGGTGGGAGCGAGTAGAACGTCGCCGGTGCCTGGAAGCGGGATGAGGCGTAGACACGAACGTCGGTGCACTTTACCCAGGTGAAGGGCTCTCCTAGGAGATAACACCCCTAGTCCTGCTCTGCGGGGTCTCCGCATGATCACTAAGGCACTAGTGGGTACAAATGTGCTCCTCGAGCTGTATGCTAGAGGTCGAAGAAGGCCAGGCTTACTCTCTTCTCCCCCTATGTGTAAGTCTAATTCTAATAGGTTGGAACCCTTTGCGTGGGTGCCTTGGGGGTTTATATAGGCTTACCCCCCAGGGGTACAACGGTAATCTGGCCAGGTGTAGGACCCAGCTGTCAGTGTCCCTGGTCGCCGGCTTCTCCGCCGGCTGATGGGGCCCGCCGCCTGGTGGGCCCCGCCGACTGGTTTGGTACGGAGCCGACAGGCCGCTCCCGCCGGTCGCGGCTCTTGCCGGCTGCTGATTACTGCAGCCGTGATGCTAATGACGCATGCTCAGTCAGGAGAGCGTGGCTACAGTCCCGCCGCCTGGTGGGAGATCACTATAGCCACACCGTGTCTCATCTCCTTAATGGTGCACGGGCCCCGAGGGAGGAACGGGCCACCTGCTGGAAGCTGTCCCCCCTCAGATCCAACTGGCAAGGCCTCCGCCGTCTTCGGGTCTCTCGCTGCCTGGTAGGGCCCGCCGCCTGCAGGCCGTACCGACGGGCCGTCGTGGGGACAGGGCTGCGCTTGCCAGTAGTGACGTCAGGGGTGGAGTGGCAACAGTGCTGCGCCGGGCGCAGATCTCCGCCTGTACAGCGCACTGTGGCCACGCCCGGCCCTGGATACGGGGGGGATGGGCTACACTATAACCACACTCGGTCTTGTCCTCTTAATGAGGGCGCAGACTTTGAGGGCGCCGTGGGCCGCCTGCTTGAAGCCGGCCTCTCGTGAGGCCGCCTGCAAGGAGTCGGCCCGTCGTGGTGCCGCCTTCTTGAGCTTAACCGCCTTCTGGTAGCCGGCCGCTTGGGCCAGCCGGCCATCGGAAGGCGACGCTTCATCTTGATGTGCCGAGGGGCGCAGCCTGCCCCAATGTCTTGAAAGGTTAAGGGACTCGGGTTAGGCTACCCGTGGCCCATTACTCCGACAAACCCCGGGCACGATCCAATTTTTCTGGGGAACTGCATTCCACACCCAACACTCATAAGATAGATCATGGGCACCCTACCACCCTAATATAGATACTAGGGTAGCTTCTCTGCCGTCTTCTTCCTTCGCTCCATCGAACTTCTTTCACAAATCGACTGACCCAAATTATACTACTAGTACAAACGTATTAAGTACAGTAGGAACACGAAGATACGAGCAGTAGTACCAACTGCAAGAACAAAAGTAGTAAGACATACTACTAGTACTACTGTACTTACTAAAGAGTTCAGATAATGAGAAAGAACATAAAGTTCAAATAACGAGAAAGAACATGAACATAGTTCTGCTGGGGGCTCAGCACAACAGACCCCTGAAATAAAACTAAGCAACTAGTCTGCTTGACACTGCAGTAGAACCAGCATGAGCAACAGCACTGCCACCTTACTCGGAGTCTGAGTCCACATCCTCGACTTCGTCCTCATCCCTCTTCCTCTTTGCCAACGCTTCTTTGCTTGAACCGGACACTAGGCTCTGCTTCTTCATCCAACCCTTGTAGATATTTAAACAAAGGTAGGCATCCATTGTTGTGTATAGGATGTGATCATCTAATGTCTTCGACTCCCATGCATGATGAAACTCGTGGTGAGGTTTCTTCAGTTTAGCGTACGAAGGATCAATCATGGCTGCTGCCAGGGTTAGCATTGAAGGCTGAGAGGAGGACACCAGGCTTGCCTTCTAGAGATCGAAGGGCTGGCCTACAACGAGGCCTATCCGACCCAGGACATCCCTGTCGTTCCTAAAGTGTACAGTAACGAATTTCACTCTTTTGTCCCTGAGGAAGTTCTTAAAATCCTGGCACTCAACGTCGACATGGCATATCTGGTAGACCAAGCACACGTTATGTATGCAAACCTGGATCACGACGGGCTTCTTCTTCTCTGCCTCCTTTAGAATCTTCTCTCTTTCCAGGACTATGGTGTACTCAACATCTAGCCCAGCGACCCGCTCATCCTTTGAACTGTTGAACATGTGTAGGAAGCGAGCAAGGCATGCTTTCACCGTCGCGGATCCACATGTGTAGATGATGATGAACTCATCGCCGGTGATGGCTCTAACCTGGTACTCAGCGGCGACCATGGAGATTTGGGAGGCCATGGATTTTGGAGGAGGGTTAGGAGAAGTTGAACTGGTGTAATGTGAAAGGACGGGATGACTGGGAGCAAACTGTTGTAAGGTGTGGGGTTGTTGGCTTGCCCGGTGGATAAACGGCTGCAAGCCCCAAAGAGTTCTCGAGTACTATGCGGGACCCACTAGATGGCATGTCTACTAGACCCATATCATAGGCCTGACGGTATAGCTTCTGCCTGTCACACGCCATGCCGGCGCGTGGATGTAATTTCACTTAATTCCGTCAACTGTCGCGCCTCTCACGACCTTCGCGTCCCTCGCGCGGTCACGCCCTTTGAGACTTCGACTGGCTATAAATGAGTAATTTTTTGCCTAGTCTGCATGCATGATACTCCCTCTGGTCCTTTTTACTTCCGTTAACCGTTTGCAAAGTGTTTGACCAAATTTATACTAAAAATATCAATATCTACAATACTGATTATAATGAGTATAAGAACTACGTTTCATAATGAGTATAAAAATATTGATTTGACATTGTGAATGTTGATACTACCTCCGTCTCGGTGAATAAGTCATTCGCGTAGTTCTAGGTCGATGATTTAACTATCTAAATATGTATTATATGTGACAAAAAATATATATTTAGAAACTACATCCGTGTAGAAATATAGTGATATACTTTTCATGACATATAAAACATATTTAATTCCTCAAATCAGTGACCTAGAACTACGCGAATGACTTATTCACCTAGACGGAGGTAGTACATTTTTCTATAAGTTTGGTCAAAGTAGAGGTACATTGACTTCACACAAAACTTAAATGCACAATGCAGACTAGTTCCTCCGTCCAGGTGCGTGCCATGTCCTATCTACTCATCACAACAAGGTTAGCTATTAGAGTAATACTACCTTCCTTCTAGTTTAAAGGGCTCGATTCAAAAAGTTTACCTACTCTTACCAAGATAGAGGCGGTGGAATAGTTTTTGTAGTATGCAAAAGTACTCAACTAATGTTGTCGTTCTTCACAAAAAAATGTGTTTACCAATGCATTATCGCATTGCATGCATGCATGAATACTAGTTACTCTAACCCCCCTCTCTTCTTTAATTCTTTGCCACATCAGCATGGTTGCTATCCCCGTGTGCATGATACCAGCTAAGATACCACCATTATGGCCAACCTTAATCATCGCATGCAATAATTTAGTGCACCTTGAAATATGAACATGTGTGGGGCGTGTATGTTTTTAATGACTTGAAACTATACCTAGCCTGGCATGCAAGATGACTTATTATGCACCATTCCCCATACCTGCAGGAAGCCTGTTCGTCTCCAAATCTTTTCCTCTCCATGTGTGAAAACAATATGCCTACTTGACTCTCCTTCTCCCTCCGGCGGTCCCACCACTCCACCCCGTGTGGAAAAAAATCTGCATGCATGACTCTCCTCCCCCCGCGCTCGTCCAATCCGTTGTGACCAGCAATATTTCCACCCATTCCTTCCCCCGTAATTTACTCCAAAAAATATGCCCACGAAGTTGTTACGTTAATCACGCAACATATCTTACGGGACGCTGCTTCAGTTACTTAACTACAGGTGCATTGGGTCACTGACATATGGGCCCAACATGAGTCTGGCCCACATGTTAGTGACGCAACTGGACCTGCAGTTAAGTCAGTGCAGCTCAGTCCATATCTTACGTAGGTGTACCATTGCTCGCTATAAATACTGCGCCTCCCACGTCCTTCGGAAGAACGCTCACGTTCATCGTTATCTCCTCCCCCTCCCTCTCACATCGACCACCATGGCATCGGCCCTCCCAAGCCCTAGGTGCCCCTTGCTGCACTGCACGGACGGTCACGCGTCGTCGTTCCGTTCCTCGCCGCCACTAGTCGAGGAGGACGCGTCGGTGTTCTGCTCCTCGCCGCGACGCGTCGAGGTGGACGCGTCAGCGTTTCCAATCTCGCCAGCATGCGCGTCGGATGACACGTCGGCTCCCCGCTACGAGGAGAACACTGCGCCGCCCGTCGAGCCCCCTAGCCTTGAGGAGCTTTGGAAAGAAATGGTTGTCGCCTTGTGGGAGGCTTTCCCTCCGGCGGAGCACGCCAAAACAGAGGTGGAGAAGAAGGCCGAGGAAGAGAAGCGCGCCGCGGGGCAAACTGCCTAGTAGGCCTATGTCGCGTCTGAGAGAGACAGGCAATTGGCTCTTTGGCAGAAGGCTCGTGCGAGGGCCGTAAGGGTGGCGGAGGACGCCCGTGCCAAAGCCCTGAGTGCAATCGGGCCCAAGCGCCTCATCTACGCTTGGCGGTACGTGGACCGGGTGCACACTTCCAGAGAGGAGGAGTACCTGTTGGCGCCGGATCACCACATCGGTGAGATCGCGCTCGCCCGCCGGCAAGCCATCAATAAGCACCTCGCGAGTTGCGAGGCTGAGGAAGAGGCGCTGTGTCGGCGCACTGGGAAAAGGCCGCACACCAAGGCACTCATGGCGCGCCGCAAGCGCTCCTGCGAGCGCAGTGCCTTTTAGTAGGAGTATAATTTAGTTTCGTAAGGCATCTCATTAGTTTTGGGACGCAAATGATAAATCCCGAATGTTCAGGAATTATTAGCGTCCTTAATTATGTATGTAAAAGGGAAAGTTTGGAAACCTTGTGTATCCGTACGCATTTTGTAAGTACGTGCATATAGCACAAACTTTACTATATACTATCGGACTCCACGTCTCTCTCTATATGCTTGTAGACTGTGCTACTCCCTCCATCCAGGTGAATAAGTCATCTTTAGTTGTTGAAAGTGCAACTATCCCTGGGTGGTTTTGGTAATTCCTAACAACATATAGCTCATTGAGCTAATGCTATTTCAAGCTAAATATTTCAGGAAAGCTCAATGATTGCCATGGCATGGGTTAAGAAAGTGGACCCCTCAAAATGCTAAGGACAAAAAGATTGGCTCAAGCTCAAAGCACAAGACTCTACATTTCATTTTTAGTGATCCAAGATCACATGGAGTCCATAGGAAAAGCCAATACTATTAAGAGGGGCTGAGGTGTTGCTTAATGAGTTTCCTGCTCAAATTGCTTAGTGATATGCTCCAAAAAGAACTCAACTACTCTCACATCCACATATGTCCCAAACCAAAAGTCAAACTCGGCCCCACCGATTTGATCTATCCGGCGCCACCGAGTTCACTTGACATAGCCACTGCCACAAATCCTAGTCTTTTCGGTCTCACCGATAGGGATCTCGGTCTCACCGAGATGGGATTGTAATCTCTCTGTTTCCCTTCGTAAGGTTTCGGTCGAACCGAGATGAGCGATCGGTCCCACCGAGATTGCAATACAAACTGTCTGTTTCCCCTTCGTAACATTTCGGTCCAACCGAGATGAGCGAATCGGTCCCACCGAGTTTGCCTAACCAACTCTCTGTTTGTCTATTACAAAAATCGGTCCCACCGAGTTTGTGTAATCGGTCAAACCGAGATTACGTTATGCCCTAACCCTAATGACATCGGTCCCACTGAGTTGACATGTCGGTCCCACCGAAAATCCTCACGTTCACATTTTGAACTAAATTGGTCTGACCGAGTTCTATGAATCGGTCCCACCGAGTTTGGCGATTTGTGTGTAACTGTTAGATTTTGTGTGGAGGCTATATATACCCCTCCACCCACTCTTCATTCATGGAGAGAGCCATCAGAATATGCCTACACTTCCAACATACATTTTCTGAGAGAGAACCACCTACACGTGTGTTGAGGTCAAGATATTCCATTCCAACCACATAAATCTTGACCTCTAGCCTTCCCAAGTTGCATTCCACTCAAATCATATTTCCACCAAATCCAATCCTATGAAAGAGAGTTGAGTGTTGGTAGACTATCATTTGAAGCACAAGAGTAAGGAGTTCATCATCGACACACCATCTATTACCTCTTGGAGAGTGGTGTCTCCTAGATTGGCTAGGTGTTACTTGGGAGCCTCCGTCAAGATTGTGGAGTTGAACCAAGGAGTTTGTACGGGCAAGGAGATCGCCTACTTCGTGAAGATCTACCCTAGTGAGGCAAGTCCTTCGTGGGCAACGGCCATGGTGGGATAGACAAGGTTGCTTCTTCGTGGACCCTTCGTGGGTGGAGCCCTCCGTGGACTTGCGCAACAGTTACCCTTCGTGGGTTGAAGTCTCCATCAACTTGGATGTACGATAGCACCACCTATCGGAACCACGGATAAAAAATCTCCGTGTCTACATTGCGTTTGCTCCCTCAATCTCCTCCCTTTACCTTCATAGGCAATTGTTTTACATTCTGCTGCTATACTCTTAGAATTGCATGTGTAGGTTGATTACTTGAGTTGTGCTAAGGTCCTAACTTCAAATTGGGAAAAGGCTAGATTTTTATTTGGTCAAGTAGTCTAATCACCCCCCTCTAGACATACTTTCGATCCTACAGTTGTGCACCGTGACCAAGAAGGAGGGAAGACTTATACACCTAGACGGAGGGAGTACCACTATTACTTATGTACGTGCAAATGCATGTTTTAACATTACGATGCGGTTTTTGTAAAAGTAGAAAAATAGCACTAGTCAAGCTTGTGAAACGATTGAATGCAAAACAAATGCAAAAATGCATGTTTGATTGTTTACTTTTAGCTTCCTTCTCTGTGGTTATTTCTCTCTCGTACTTTGTATGGAGTACCTCACTGGTCGAAAAGGCATGCAAATTCCCAAACCGCTTCCTACACCCTGTATCGAATTTTTTGCCTAACAAGTTGTGTCATGCAACTGGAATTCCAACTTGAGTACTACTAGTAGGAGTACCAGGGGCCAGTTCTTTTAGGCTTATAGATTAGTAATCCCATAACTACTACCTCCGTCCTAGTTTATTGGTCCCCATTGTAATATGTGTCAAATTTTGATCATAAATTTAACTAATGAAATGTGTGTGCATGTCACATGCACTAACATTTTATCAGTTAAATCTTTGGTCAAAATTTAGCACAAATTACAATGGTGATGAATAAACCAGGACGGAGGTACTAGTAGTTCAGAAACCCAAATAAATGAGTGAGGCGCCTTAATGTTACTCTCTACTGTGACTAGTCTTATGGGAAAAGCTAGGGAAGAGACGACTTTTTTTAAGCCGCCAAAAGAACTGGCCCTAGGAGTAGTAGCTAGGGATACAAGGAGTAGTAGCTAGGGATCGATTGTGCGAGATGAACCGGAGAAAGTAAATGCGGAGAGATGAAATGCAAAAAAGACGGAGGGATGTGATGGTTGCTTGTTCGTTTATTTTACCAGGCCACTTATTACTGGGAGTAGTTGGGTTTTGTGATATGACGGCTTTACTGCCGCGCCACGAGCGGGGTGAGACTCCCGTGCAGCACCGCCCTCTACACTAGTGCTACATCGGTCATGGTTTATTAGTCCCCCGTTGAATTTGACAGAAGATTTAACTGACAAAATGTTAGTGCATGTCAACAAAAACAATATCGTTGGATTCATATTTGAACATAGTTGTAACGCCCACGATGCGGCTATATCTCCCACGTGTCGAGGCACGACTTAGAGGCATAACCGCATAGTGGTTTTGTCGCAAGAAGGGTCATCTTCACACAATCCCGTGTAATGAACAAGAATGGGATAAAGAGTTGGCTTACAATCGCCACTTCACACAATACATGAATATAAATCATACTTCATCCAAAATACAATCATAAATAGACCGACTACGGTCAAGATCCAGATGAAAATAAGACAACCCCAAATGCTAGATCCCCGATCGTCCCAACTGGGCTCCACTACTGATCATCAGGAAAGACACAGAATAACGACCACGTTCCTCGTCGAACTCCCACTTGAGATCGACCCCATCCTCTGCACTGGCATCGTCGGCACCTGCAACTGTTTTTGTAGAATCTGTGAGTCACGGGGACTCAGCAATCTCACACCCGCGAGATCAAGACTATTTAAGCTTATAGGAAAGGATGGAGTAATGAGGTGGAGCTGCAGCGGCAATAAGCATATATGGTGGCTAACTTGCGCAAATGAGAGCGAGAAGAGAAGCAACGGAACGGACGTCATCTAGCAATGACCAAGAAGTGATCCTGAACTCCTACTTACGTCATACATAACTCAGACCGTGTTCACTTCCCGGACTCCGCCGAGAAGACACCATCACGGCTACACACACAGTTGATGTATTTTACTTGGGTCAAGTGACAAGTTCTCTACAACCGGACATTAACAAATTCCCATCTGCCTCATAACCGCGGGCACGGCTTTCGAAAGATAAAACCTTGCAGGGGTGTCCCAACTTAGCCCATCATAAGCTCTCACGGTCAACGAAGGATAAACCTTCTCCCGGAAAGACCCGATCAGACTCGGAATCCTAGTTTACAAGACATTTCGGCAATGGTAAAACAAGACCAGCAAAGCCACCCGAATGTGCTGACAAATCCCGATAGGAGCTGCACATATCTCGTTCTCAGGGCACACCGGATGAGACATCCAACGAGTAAAACCAGACCTCGAGTTTCCAAGAGGGGGCCCCGCAGTCTGCTCAGTTCGGACCAACACTCGAAGGAGCACTGCCCCGGGGGGGTTAAAATAAGATGACCCTCGGGCTCGCGAAAACCCGGGGGAAAAGGCTTAGGTGGCAAAAGGTAAAACCAAGGTTGGGCCTTGCTGGAGGAGTTTTATTCAAGGCGAACTGTCAAGGGGGTCCCATAAATCACCCGACCGTGTAAGGAACGCAAACTCAAGGAACATAATCCCGGTATAACAGTAACTAGGGCGGCGAGAGTGGAACAAAACACCAGGCATAAGGCCGAGCCTTCCACCCTTTACCAAAAATATATAGATGCATTAATTAAATAAGAGATATTGTGATATCCAACATATCCATGTTCCAACATGGAACAAACTTCAACTTCACCTGCAACTAGCAACGCTATAAGAGGGGCTGAGCAAAAGCGGTAACTTAGCCAAACAACGGTTTGCTAGGAAAGGATGGTTAGAGGCTGACATAGCAAAATGGGTGACGTGATATAGCAAGTGATAGGTAGCGGAGCATGGCAATAGAGCGAACAACTAGCAAAGCAAAGATAGAAGTGATTTCGAGGGGTGGTCATCTTGCCTGCAAGGTTCTCAGAGTTGTCGAAAGCTTGATCCTCGTAAGCGTACTCGACAGGTTCCTCGTTCATGAACTCGTCTCCCGGCTATACCCAAGACAAGAACACAAACAAACGGAACCACAATCAATCAAGAGAAATGCACAAGCAACATGATGCAAAACATGTATGATATGCAAGATATGATATGCGATGCATATGCGTGCTCCGGAAGGAAAATGATGAACATGGCAGTAACTTGGCAAACCAAGCATGCCACTGGAAAGATGAGATGATTTCGGTCGAAATCGATATAAAGATCACCGGAATCGGATGCACGGTTTGCAAATGACAAGCAAAACAAGAATGACACAAATCTGTGATTAACAGCATGGTAGCACTTAAAATGCAACAAGTAACAATGCTACAGCACCCCAACATAGCAACAAAGCATATGGCAGTAATCTACAGGAGATATGCTTGAGAAAAGATGAACACTGAGCTACGGCTAGATCACAACATATCAAGCTCAAACAAGTATGGAAAAAGTGCAAAAGATAACAGGTTCACAGACTTAGTGAAAAACTGGACATGGCAGAAAACAGCATCAGGTAGCAATGTTCAGAGTACGAAATCAACATGCTACAGGAAATTAACATAGCACAACAAGGCATGACAGTGTTCTACTAAAAGCACATGACAAAAGTCCCTTACTGACCATAAGCCAAAAAGGACTAGAAGATATGATGGCAAGCATGTAAACATAGCAAGTTTCGTTATCAGGTTTCAGACTTAGCAGAAAACAGAGCATGGCAGAAATAATAATAAGTAGGCCTATTTGTGATCTTGATGCACTCACTACAGAGCAACTCATGACAAAACAAGTACACCTACATCACGATGGCATGTTTAAGAAGCTATCCATGGCAAGAACACAAGCATAGCCTGTAAGGATCAACTATAATAAGCTTGGCAAAATTGCATATCATCTTAAGAATCTGCCAGAAATATTTTATAGCAAAAGTAGAGCAAGATTGAGTCATGCTATGGCACTCCATAATTGCAAACAAGGGCAGGAATGGATCAATTACAACTATAGCTACAAAACATCCTTACTGAACATCTCCAAAATATGCATGGATCTCTCTGTAGCATCAAGTTTACATGGCAACAAAATAACAGCAGACAAGGACTTGGAGAAATCACCAAGTCCCTGAAATCAGAAACATTACGGGGCCTACTTTGTATGCTTGTACTAGTCACCACAGAGATCACAAAAATACATGGACTACACCACTGGAAAAATGGCATGGCATACTTCAAAACACATGTAGAGCTCATGCCCATAAGATGCACGGAACTAAATATACAAAAATGACAAATCTCCAAGTTCTGATAAGAACCAGAGATTAACAGCAAATAGCCCTCTTCCAACAGAGATTTGGGCATCAAGATGACCTCTAATGAACATGGTGCAATTGAACAAAATGAAGAGCATCACGAGACGAACAATTTGACATATTACACGCGCGAATCGGAGCTACATGCACGAAGTTATGGAGCTATGAACATGGTAAGTGCTGAGAAAAATCCAACACAGAGAAATATTTCGGGGGGTTCGGGTCAACCTTCGTTGACCGGATCTGGATCGGGAGCAACAGGAGCTCGAGCTCGCCGGCTCGGCTCCGGTGACGCTCGCCGGCGACGGGAGGGGAACGAGGAGGCGGGGCGGCGGCCGGAGGGAGGAGGAGGCGAGGTGGCGGCGCCGGTCGCCGGAGTGGAGAGGTGGCCGCGGCGGCGGACGGCACCGGCGGCGGGG
>NC_057808.1:519241297-519259373 GCF_018294505.1 Triticum aestivum | reverse complement strand
GGGGCGAGTACGGCGAGCGACGTGGCGGCTCGGGATTGGCCGGCTGTGGCGGCGGACGTGTCCGGCCGACGGCGGACGCGTCCGGCGGCGCGGAGGGAAAATATCTAGGGTTGGACTGCAGATGTATTTCGGGATGCTCACATATTTATAGGTAGAGGGAGCTAGGAGGCTCCAAATGAGGTGCGGTTTTCGCCCACACGATCGTGATCGAACGAGCTAGAGCATGGAAGAGAGTTTGGTGGGTTTTGGGCTGGTTTTGAGGGGGGTTTTGCTGGACACTCAAATGGACTTTGCGGATGCCCGGTTAACCGTTGGAGTACCAAACGACCTCCGAATGGAATGAAACTTGACCGGTGGTCTCTAGGTGGTATACTAGGGCCACTTGACAAGCCTCGGTCCATTCCGAGAAAGTTTGACAGCCGCACACGAAAGAAAACAAGAGGGATGCGCCGGAGGAGATAGGAGCGCCGGATTGCAAAACGGACAACGGGGAAAATGCTCGGATGCAAGAGACGAACACGTATGCAAATGCAATGCACATGATGACATGATATGAAAATGCATAACATGAAAAAATGCAAAACGAAAGACAAAACCCGACCACGGAGGGAAAATCATAACACATAGCCGGAAATGGCAAGAGCCGGAGTTACAAATATGGCAAGTTACATGCGGGGTGTTACAACACTCCACCACTACGAGAGGATCTCGTCCCGAGATCTAGGACTGAAAGAACTCCGGATATTCGGAACGGAGATGTCCTCGCGTTCCTAGGTGGCTTCCGGGTCGGAATGGTGCGAGCACTTCACTTTCAGGAATTTGATTGACTTGTTGCGAGTCTTGCGCTTAGTTTCTTCAAGAATAGCAACGGGGTGCTCATGATAAGAAATCTTCTTGGAGATCAATCTCTTCGAAGTTGATAGTGCGCTCAGGCGTCTTGAAGCACTTGCGGAGCTGTGACACGTGGAACACATCGTGCACGTTCGCGAAGTTGGAAGGAAGCTCAAGTTCATAGGCGAGGTCGCCTCTTTTGCCAATGATCTTGAAAGGACCCACGTATCTAGGGGCAAGCTTCCCTTTGATACCGAAGCGACGAGTGCCTTTCATTGGAGAGACGCGGAGGTGGACATGGTCTTCGATCTCGAAAGCCAAATCACGATGCTTACTATCATAGTAGCTCTTCTGGCGCGATTGCGCGGCTTTGAGATTATCACGGATGACTTTACACGTTTCTTCAGCTTCAGTGATTAAGTCATTGCCAAGAAGTTGGCGTTCACCAGTCTCTGACCAATTGAGAGGAGTACGACACTTTCTGCCATAGAGAATCTCGAATGGGGCCTTGCCCGAACTCGCTTGGAAGCTGTTGTTGTAGGAGAATTCCCATTTCATGCCAAAGGAAATGACACAAGCCCTGAGCATATCTTCAAGAATTTGGTTGACTCGCTCGACTTGGCCACTAGTTTGAGGATGGAAAGCTGTGCTGAAGCGAATGTTTGTGCCCATGGCCTTCTGGAAGGAGTCCCAGAACTTAGAGGTGAAGATGCTTCCACGATCAGAAGAAATCAATTATGGAATTCCGTGCAAGGAGACAATTCTGGAGGTGTAAAGCTCTGCCAGCTGAGCTGCCGTGATGGATTCTTTGATTGGAAGGAAATGAGCCACTTTAGAGAGCTTGTCGATGACAACGAAGATAGCATCATTTCCACGCTTGGCCTTGGGAAATCCAGTCACGAAGTCCATTTCGATATGGTCAAACATCCACTCTGGGATAGCAAGAGGTTGGAGGAGACCAGCTGGCCGTTGGTGTTCTGCTTTCACTCTTCGACAGACATCACATTCATTCACGAATTGAGCAATTTCTCGCTTCATTCGAGTCCACCAATACGACTGCTTGAGGTCATGATACATCTTCGTACTTCCAGGATGGATGGAAAGGAGAGAATTGTGCGCCTCGTTCATTATGACTTTCCTTAGATCACCTTTAGGAACCACAATCCGGTCCTCGAAGAACAAAATGTCTCTGTCATCAATGCGATAGCACTTGTATTTGGAAAGACCCTTGTTGATACCACGTTTCACCTTCTCCACCATGGCATCAAGGAGTTGTGCCTCACGAATTTGATCTTCCAAAGTAGGAGATACTATGAGGTTGGCAAGAAAGCCTTGAGGAATAACTTGGAGATTCAGCTTGCGGAAAGCTTCACAAAGATCCGGTTGGAATGGCTTGAGAATTAAGCTGTTGCAATAAGCCTTCCTTCTTAAAGCATCTGCAATGACATTTGCTTTGCCTGGAGTATATTCGATACTCGGATTGTACTCTTGAATCATTTCGACCCATCGAGTCTGCCTGAGGTTGAGGTTGGGCTGAGTGAAGATATACTTGAGACTCTTGTGATCAGTGAAAATGTCCACTTGTCTTCCCAACAAAAGATGTCTCCACGTTATTAATGCATGGACAACTGCCGCCAACTCAAGATCGTGAGTGGGGTAGTTCTTCTCGTTGGGCTTCAACTGACGAGAGGTATAGGCCATAACTTTCTTCTCTTGCATTAACACAGCACCGAGACCTTGGAGAGAAGCATCACAGAAAACTTCATATGGCTTGGATTCATCAGGAGGAGTCAAGATAGGAGCTGTGACTAGTTTCTCTTTGAGAGTGTTGAAAGCAACGTCACACTCAGGAGACCAGACATACTTCACATGCTTCTGTAGGAGGTTGGAAAGAGGCTTTGCAATCTTGGAGAAATTCTCAACGAATCTTCGGCAATAGCTTGCAAGACCCAGAAAACTGCGGAGCTGCTTGACATTCTGAGGAGGTTCCCAATTCACAACTGCGGACACCTTCTCGGGGTTAACAGCGATGCCCTTGGCAGAGATGATGTGACCAAGGAAAAGAACTTCATCGAGCCAAAACTCACATTTGGAGAACTTCGCATAGAATTGATACTCTCTGAGCTTGTCGAGCACCAATCGCAAATGTTTGGCATGATCCTGCTTATTCTTGGAGAAGACCAAGATATCATCGAGATACACCAGAATGAATTCATTGGTATAGGGGTTGAAGATGAAATTCATCATCCGAGAGAACACTGGAGGAGCATTGACAAGGCCGAAAGACACGACAGTATATTCATAAGAACCAAAGCTTGTTCTGAATGCTGTCTTGGGAATATCTTCTTCACGAATGCGAATCTGATGATAACCCATACAAAGGTCAAGCTTCGAGAATACTTTAGCCCCTTTGAGTTGCTCAAATAGCTCATTGATGTTGGGAAGTGGATACTTGTTCTTGATTGTCTTCTTGTTCAATGGACGGTAGTCGACACACAGTCGGTCCGTGCCATCCTTCTTCTTGACAAAAAGAACACCACAACCCCATGGAGAAGAACTCGGTCTGATCAAACCCAGACGCTCTTGTTCATCGAGCTGTTTCTTCAATTCCTTCAGCTCGTTGGGTCCAAGCTTGCATGGACGCTTGCAAACGGGTTCAGTGCCAGGCTCTAGTTCGATAACGAACTCAACTGGCCGGTGAGGAGGCATACCCGGAAGCTCTTCTGGAAAGACATCTTGATACTCACAAACGACTAGAATTTGAGAGATGGCATTCAATTCGCCCTTCTCATTGAGAGAGAAAAACCGAATGGTTTCATCACGAGCGGCAAAAATAATCACATCCTCAGACGAGTGTGTCAATTGAATTTCCTTGGCTGCACAATCAAGTTGAGCCTTGTGCTTAGAAAGCCAGTCCATCCCGAGAATTAGATCAATATCCGAGTCACCAAGAACAATTGGAGAAGACTGGAATTCATAGTCGCCCATCTTGATGGAAACATCGGGAGCAACCAAACTAGAAGACAAAAGCTTTCCCGGAGAAACAACTTGCATAACTTTGGATAAAATCTCTGTGTCAACATTGTGCTTCGATGCAAATGGGTATGACAAGAAAGAATGCGATGCACCAATATCAAAAAGAACTTTTGCAGGAATATCATTAATAGGAAGGTTACCCATTATCACATCGGTAGATTCCTCCGCTTGAGCTGCATTCATCATGTTCACCTTAGAAGACTTAGGATTATGCTTGACCACTGCATTTCTGGAAGATCTGACAGGAGGAGGAGGAGGAAGACGCCTTTGGTTGAAGCACTTGTTAGCATAGTGACCTTTCTGCTGACATTTGTTGCAAGTCACCTCTGAGAGTGGACGGTGATAAGGAGCATTGGACTTTGGAGCTTGATTCTGAGACTTGTTCTGATAGCCAGAGTTGGAAGAGTTGGAAGAACCATGGCCACCTTTGTTCTTCTGCTGGTAAGGCTGACGAAATGGAGGAGGAGGAGGCAACCAGAACTTCTGTTGCTTAGCTGTCACAAGTGAGGAAGAAGAAGACTGAACTGCGTCTCTGACTCTCTTCTTAGAAGCCTCACACTTGAGCTGAGCAGCCTCTTGCTTCAGTGCCATATTGTAGAATTGATCAAACTGAGTAGGCTCAACAAGAACGAGAGCTAACTGCAGATCCTCTTTAAGACCACCTCTGAAGTGATAGATCATGCTCTTTTCATCAGGAACGTCTTGTTTAGCGAAGCGAGCAAGTTTCTGAAACTGAATGTTGTATTGATACACAGACATGTTGCCTTGCTTGAGATTGCGGAACTCCTCACGCTTGCTCTCAACAACACTTTGTGGAATGTGGTGCGCTTTGAAGTCCCGACAGAAGTCAGTCCAAGTGATCACACGACCTCCTCTGGAGTCTTTGTATTGTTGATACCAATCAGCAGCTTGGTCCTTGAGCTGGAAAGAAGCGAACTTGACATAGTCCTCAGGCCTGACATTGCTACATTCAAAATGCTTGTTGATGTCCACGAGCCAATCATCGGCATCCGTGGCCTCGGCACAATAGCTGAAAGACTTGGGCTGATTTGCGAGAAACTGGTTGAGAGTAGCAAAGTGGAACTGATTGTTGCCTTGACCTTGATTGCCTTGATTGCCTTGCCCTTGAGTACGTTCTTGCAAGAGTTGTAGAATCATCTGAGCATTGGCGTTGGTGGCTGCCATGATAGCTTGCCATGCCTCTGGAGGCGGAGGTGGTGGCGGAGGGTTCGCTTGACTCCCTTCATTGCGATCCGGATTCTGACGCGTTGGCGGAGCCATCCTGAGGAGGGTGACATCCGTTAGCATCTTGATAGACAAATAGATAAGTAGAATCAACGGATAGAAATTGCAACATATAGTCTTCACAATAAACATTCGAACGAAGATGAACGAATGAATTCCGTAGTAAATCATCACACTTCCATAAGTTGAGAAGCCACTTGAAAAAGATATGGAATCAACATATGACTTCGAAGCAACTCGAATACCACAATTCAAAACAAAACAAAGTATTGGGTTGCAGAATAAGCCAGAACAAACACATGATAGAGATTTCGTCCGAAGTTTTTGTGGTGGGGCCCACACGGGCTCAATCGTACAGCACCATCATGTACAAGGCTGTGCACATGACATACGAAGCATCCCCGAGTCGGCATAGCCATGGACTCTTTAAGACACTATGAGACCACTATAAAATCAACCGTATACAGGCGGACCACTAGACGTCGAACCCCAATCTCATATCATGTGTCTGTCGGAGAGATATCCTAAGGCTACTTGAATTCCCACTTATAAACTCCCGAAACTTTCCGGTTATACAATCTGGTGTTGGGGATACAGGGGACACAAAATATATCACCCAAACTAGCAATCCCTAGATCCAGCTGTATCCATCCGTCAACACATAACCAAGAAACCTTCGAAAATCGTTTACCTCAACCTTCGAAAAACATCCGTTATACAAGTTATGGCAAGACTCCCGAACTCCCGCCCCAGTAATGGGTGGCGTCGAGGTGATCTCACCAACAACTACATAAAAGAGATTTCGATGTCGGCGAAACTCAAGTATTCCAGAACTGCAACGATCAAATTGTGACGACAACACCTTGGAGCTCAACTCCCCGGGACACTGCCACAACCCCTAAATGACAGGAGGCACCAAGAACAATGTTCTCGTCACAAAACCATCGGAACGATTCCAAGATACCCGCGTGATCCTAAAATTTTTTTTAGTGAAATTTGAGGAGAGAATAGTCAAAACTTCTACGTCAGGAGACCTCACCAGAGCGACGAAGGGACTGAGGAGTAAAAAGAATCCTACTCTCCGATATATATAATTCTAAGACTCAAAACATCTTTATTCTAGACTCAACAACGCCAGTGATTCGATCAAGAAGGGGGCTCCTAAGTCGGGGAAGGCTCTGATTACCAACTTGTAACACCCACGATGCGGCTATATCTCCCACGTGTCGAGGCACAACTTAGAGGCATAACCGCATAGTGGTTTTGTCGCAAGAAGGGTCATCTTCACACAATCCCATTTAATGAACAACAATGGGATATAGAGTTGGCTTACAATCGCCACTTCACACAATACATGAATATAAATCATACATCATCCAAAATACAATCATAAATAGACCGACTACGGTCAAGATCCAAATGAAAATAAGACAACCCCAAATGCTAGATCCCCGATCGTCCCAACTGGGTTCCACTACTGATCATCAGGAAAAGACACATAATAACGACCACGTTCCTCGTCGAACTCCCACTTGAGATCGACCACATCCTCTGCACTGGCATCCTCGGCACCTGCAACTGTTTTGGTAGAATCTGTGAGTCACGGGGACTCAGCAATCTCACACCCGCGAGATCAAGACTATTTAAGCTTATAGGAAAGGATGGAGTAATGAGGTGGAGCTGCAGCGGCAATAAGCATATATGGTGGCTAACTTGCGCAAATGAGAGCGAGAAGAGAAGCAACGGAACGGACGTCATCTAGCAATGACCAAGAAGTGATCCTGAACTCCTACTTACGTCATACATAACTCAGACCGTGTTCACTTCCTGGACTCCGCCGAGAAGAGACCATCACGGCTACACACACAGTTGATGTATTTTACTTGGGTCAAGTGACAAGTTCTCTACAACCGGACATTAACAAATTCCCATCTGCCTCATAACCGCGGGCACGGCTTTCGAAAGATAAAACCCTGCAGGGGTGTCCCAACTTAGCCCATCATAAGCTCTCACGGTCAACGAAGGATAAACCTTCTCCCAGAAAGACCCGATCAGACTCGGAATCCCGGTTTACAAGACATTTCGACAATAGTAAAACAAGACCAGCAAAGCCGGGCATAAGGCCGAGCCTTCCACCCTTTACCAAAAATATATAGATGCATTAATTAAATAAGAGATATTGTGATATCCCAACATATCCATGTTCCAACATGGAACAAACTTCAACTTCACCTGCAACTAGCAACGCTATAAGAGGGGCTGAGCAAAAGCGGTAACTTAGCCAAACAACGGTTTGCTAGGAAAGGTTGGTTAGAGGCTGACATGGCAAAATGGGTGACATGATATAGCAAGTGATAGGTAGCGGAGCATGGCAATAGAGCGAACAACTAGCAAAGCAAAGATAGAAGTGATTTCGAGGGGTGGTCATCTTGCCTGCAAGGTTCTCAGAGTTGTCGAAAGCTTGATCCTCGTAAGCGTACTCGACAGGTTCCTCGTTCACGAACTCGTCTCCCGGCTCTACCCAAGACAAGAACACAAACAAACGGAACCACAATCAATCAGGAGAAATGCACAAGCAACATGATGCAAAACATGTATGATATGCGATGCATATGCGTGCTCCGGAAGGAAAATGATGAACATGGCCGTAACTTGGCAAACCAAGCATGCCACTGGAAAGATGAGATGATTTCGGTCGAAATCGATATAGAGATCACCGGAATCGGATGCACGGTTTGCAAATGACAAGCAAAACAAGAATGACACAAATCTGTGATTAACAGCATGGTAGCACTTAAAATGCAACAAGTAACAATGCTGCAGCATCCCAACATAGCAACAAAACACATGGCAGTAATTTACAGGAGATGCTTGACAAAAGATGAACACTGAGCTACGGCTAGATCACAACATATCAAGCTCAAACAAGCATCGCAAAAGTGTAAAAGATAACAGGTTCACAGACTTGGTGAAAAACTGGACATGGCAGAAAACAGCATCAGGTAGCAATGTTCAGAGTATGAAATCAACATGCTACAGGAACTTAACATAGCAAAACAAGGCATTACAGTGTTCTCCTAAAAGCAAATGACAAAAGTCCCTTACTGACCATAAGCCAAAAAGGAACAGAAGATATGATGACAAGCATGTAAACATAGCAAGTTTCGTTATCAGGTGTCAGACTTGGCAGAAAACAGAGCATGGCAGAAATAATAATAAGTAGGCCTCTTTGTGAGCTTGATGCACTCACTACAGAGCAAGGCATGACAAACCAAGCACACCTACAGCAATATGGCATGTTTAAGAAGCTATCCATGGCAAGAATACAAGCATAGCATGTAAGGATCAACTATAATAAGCTTGGCAAAATTGCATATCGTGTTAAGAATCTGCCAGAAATATTTTATAGCAAAAGTAGAGCACGATTGAGTCATGCTATCGCACTCCATAATTGCAGAAAAAGGACAGGAATGGATCAATTACAACCATAGCTACAAAACATCCTTACTGAACATCTCCAAAATATGCATGGATCTCTCTGTAGCATCAAGTTTACATGGGAACAAAATAACAGCAGACAAGGACTTGGAGAAATCACGAAGTCCCTGAAATCAGAAACATTACGGGGCCTACTTTGCATGCTTGTGCTAGTCACCACAGAGATCACAAAAATACATGTACTACACCACTGGAAAGATGGCATGTCATACTTCAAAACACATGTAGAGCTCATGCCCATAAGATGCACAGAATTAAATATACAAAAATGACAAATCTCCAAGTTCTGATAAGAACCAGAGATTAACAGCAACTAGCCCTCTTCCAACAGAGATTTGGGCATCAAGATGACCTCTAATGAACATGGTGCAATTGAACAAAATAAAGAGCATCACGAGGCGAACAATTTGACATATTACACGCGCAACTCGGAGCTACATGCACGGAGTTATGGAGCTATGAACATGGCAAGATGCTGAGAAAAATCCAACACTTAGAAATATTTCAGGGGGGTTCGGGTCAACCTTCGTTGACCGGATCTGGATCGGGAGCAACAGGAGCTCGAGCTCGCAGGCTCGGCTCCGATGACGCTCGCCGGCGACGGGAGGGGAACGAGGAGGCGGGGCGGCGGCCGGAGGGAGGAGGAGGCGAGGTGCACTATGAGGCTGGTGCGCCATTACTAGTGCTAGTGAGAACTAGTAATGGCGCACTGTGCCTTGGTGCGCCATTAGTATGTTTGGAAAAATAAAAAATAAAATTTGTTACAAGTGGCGCACCGTGTGCCTGGTGCATCATTAGTGTGTTTCACAGTAATGGCGCACCAGCACATGGTGCGCCACTGCTATATAGTAGTGGCGCACCACATGTCTGGTGCGCCATTAGTGGCCATTTCATCTATAGCCCTTTTCGTAGGAGTGATTCATACATGGAAGATTCTAGACTAAACCACAAGTGGATACACTTGTATTCATGCGCGGTACTCCAATAGAGCAAGATCATGCATGGAAGTCTCCACATGCTTAGACAACGGATTACATTGAGCGAAGACTAATGATCAACATTTAACTTGGTAATGCATATGTCCAGGTGAACCTCCTTGGAGTCCCCGTGCGCCACGTTGGGGTGGGGGAATCATACCATGCGTCTTCCATGTCCACATAGGCGGGAAGGTCCCAGCTCGGTACAGTCCTAGTCAGCTTACTGTAGCCAGTGTCACCACCCACGTACCTCGGAGGGGTAGTAACAGTGAGCACGCACCCGTACATCGGCCTCGTGTCAGTGTCAGCGTCAGCGACGTCGCCCCTGACGCACACTATAGAGACGGGGCGGCGGCCTACGCGGGCCTCGCCGGTGCCCACCACTACAAAAAAAATACACTTCCGTGATGATACGTGTTTGTCACAGTAGGTCGCGTTTTTGTCATGCATGTACATCCATGAAAAATTTATGACAGAATCAAGATAGTCATACCTGTGCTGTCGTAGAAGTGTTCCATGACATTACCAAAATTATCATCACGGAAGTGTCCACTTCCATGACGATAAATCGCGCGTCACAGAAGTGCTTTCGTCAAGGGTGACCGACACGTGGCATCCACCGTAACGGAACGCCGTTAAGCTATCGTGTCGGGTTTTGGATCCGATAATCCGTTAACAGCCCCGACCAATGGGGATTTTCCATGTGTAAAATGATCATTGGCTGGAGGAGACACGTGTCAGGTCCGCGTTGGCACAGGTGTCACTCATCCAATGGGCGAGACGCGCCTATGATATGTTGACACGTGGACCCGCCCATCAAGTTTAAATGGGCGGCCCAACTGAAGGCCCACAAGATTTTGCGGACCAAAATGGGCCGGCCCAGCTAAAGGCCCACGAGATTTTGCGGACCATAATGGGTTGGCCCAGCTAAAGGCCCACAAGATTTTGCGGGCCATAATGGGCCGGCCCAGGTAAAGGCCCACAAGATTTTTGTGTGCCATAATGGGCCGGCCTAGGTAAAGGCCCATAACATTCTTGCGGATCATAATGGGCCGGCCCAGCTAAAGGCCCACGAGATTTCGCCGACATTAATGGGCCGGCCCAGCTGTAGGCCCACAAGATTTTGAGGACCCTAGTAGGCCGGCCCATTAACTGGCTGCCATGTTTTGGGCCAAATGCCGGCCCATATTTGATCCGGTCCATTAATGGCCTGCCACGCTCCGGGCCTAATAGTGGGCCATATGAGATCCGGCCCGTTAAAAGCCTACCACGTTCTGGGCCAAATTACGGCCCAGATCAGGTCCGGCCCTTTAAGAGGCTTTGGGCTCAATTATGGCCCATATCAGATTCGGCCCGTCAATTGGACAATATGCTTTTGGGCCCACTTGCTAAAGGCCCACTTAGTAATTCGGCCTGATATTAGTTTTGGCCTGTTAAAGGACCTTTTAACATTTCGGCCCTATATTAATTTCGGCCTGTTAAAATCCCGTCATATAGTTGGGCCTAACTACGGCCCGGTTTGCATCCGGCCTGCTCGCAGCCGATATCTGATTGGGCCGAACAAGGACCGAGACAATTTTGGCCTGTTAAAAGCCCGTGATTTGATTCGCACAATCATGGGCCGGGGTTCATTTCGGGCTGGATTATGTACCCGATTATGTACCGTAATTTTACGGTTTGGCCGGTTTACTGCGAAGACAGGATATATATACAGTAAAATAACTGCAGCATCGTGAATAAGAAAAAACCTAGACTATACAATAAAGAAATTACGGCATATTACATCCACTGGGCATCAAAGTTCGCCACTATGATAATAAAGCACAAGCAGACAGCAGATTACATACACTGAGCATCAAAGATCACCACCAGTGCAAATAAACATGCCGACAAAATAATATACAAACCGACAGCACTTCAATAGAGTTCAAGAAATGTTAGCCCTGCTGGGGAGCTGCAGCGCAAGCAGCTGAGCAAGATGATGAGACTGCGCTTGTTCAACACTTATATCTTCCTCACTCTGAAAGATAAACAAGCAGACAGATGACAGGTTTTGTACATAAAAGTATCAGTGCTGACAATTCATCACATTTCTTACTGACGAATAACGTGACAAAGTTTAAAATTGCATTAACACAATATGGTATTGTTAAGTTCAAGACATGGCAGGAAATGACATTGTGAAGGAGGTGGCAGCTTCACGACACCACTGGATTACAGATCAAGAACTCATAAGTATCAATGGTTAGTGTGCTGTCAATTTATACCATTTCAGATTGGCAAATAAAGAGACGGTTTAAATAATAGTAGAATGATATGACCTTGTTCATAGTTAAGACATTGCAGAATATGACATTGTGCTGTAGTGGGTAGGTTCACCACACCACTGGATTACGGATGAAGAACAGAAGCATACATGCAGTGCAAAAGAAGATCACTTGCTCTACATAGTTTAATTTACATGGTGTGAAGAAGGAACTTGGTGGTATAGCTGAAAACTTAAATTGAGAAAGGACAAATTTTGTTTATGAACTACATAATAAACTTTAAACAAGCAATTTGATGCAAACACCAAAAATAAACAGCTGTTGCAGTCATGCCTAACCAAATATATACAACAAAGTTTGAAGGCTTGAGATGGACAAACTTACATTATTGGTGAAGACAGGCTCTATAAAGGCCTTGTCCATGCTGATGGGGGGCAATTCAAGAAGTTTACCACAGAATCTTCTTCAAAAGCATTGCCTTTTTTCTATATTTTGTTAAGAGTAAATATAGATGTGATAATATACGAAAAAATGGAGAATATTTAAGATAGGATGAAGAGTGATGCTACATAACCAAGTAGGTATAAATGTAAGTGCAGCGATACAGGCAAAAGGTACAGCCAAGAGCAATGCACAGCTAAACTTCTTCAGTACCAACCTTATGGTAAGAGTAAATATAGATCTGATGTGTAGAAAATGGAGGGTAAAGGAAAATAAGCTGCAGAGTGATGGTACATGAACAACTACCTGTCATTATAAGTACACTGATAAAGGACAGCATGTACTTACAAGAATAATGCAGAGCTAAAAAATATATTGGCATTGGATATATTCTACACTAATGTAACCATTCATACAGATCAGATAATTTGGAGCGAACAATTGATAAGCAAGCTATCATGCATACTGCTGTCACATAATGAACCAGGTATGTATGCAAGTACAGTGATACAGGACAATAGGTACTAACAAGAGCAAAGCAGCAGGCAGCATATTTGCGATATCCTGTCGTTCTTGTCAAACCGGAATTCTTCTTCGAGCAGATTTCCTACAAAAAAGATCTGTAAGGCACATGCGGAAAAGTAGAAGTTCAAATTGTCATGTGATTTCATAGACAGTACCTCATCCTGGGAATGAGACCAGTACATAACAAGGTTTTTCCATTCAATGTCTTCTAAATTTAGCATAGGAGACTTCACCGGAAATTCGTTTATAGACTTGCCATCAAAGTGTCATTTCCTCAGGTAACACCGATACTGCTGCAATGCTTCCTTGAAAAGCACAAGCAAGCTTTGCTCGTTATGACTATCCAGATTGACCCTCGCCTAGTTACAACAATGTAATGTAAATCATTGATGTGTTCAATCAGCAGAAAATAGGAAAATAATAACCATGAATAATAGCACTTACACATAAGTTGGACAAGAAGATGTGAAAATGGTGTTTGTCTTCACAATAATCTTCCCATGATGGGAATATATGCACGTAGTCCCTAACAACATTGAAAGCATTGTATTTTAAACTGGGAATAAATGGAATGGGGTTCCAATCTGCAGGAATTGGCCGTCTCTGCAGTTGGGATAGGTCTTTGGCCAGTGGACTTGCTGTACATTTTGCTGGAGTGGGTTTTTCTGTGGTACAGCAGGTGCTATGGCAAATGAAATCGGTATACCTTTTGCTGGAGTGCAGGTCCTGTGTGGTGGGGCTAGTGGTGGGGCTAGTGAAGTATGGTTACAGTCTGCTGGAGTCAGTCCTACGTTTTGTGTCACTGGTTCTACAACCAATATAAGTGGGGTGCTGTCTGATTTCTCCGGCACCACCACCTTTTTCATGGACTTTGCTGGTGCTCCTTCAGGTTCGGCAATCACCCTCTTCCTTTTTGATGTCTGATGCACAACAACAACATTTGAGTGGAAAAACATGGTATGATGACAGATGGAATATTTATTGATAACGGATGGGCAAGGCATCTCGACATATATGATGAGTAAACTAAGCAGATGGCGGTGCAATAAAGTAGAAGAAATGCAAGACAACATATGCAAGATACCCGCAATCAATAAAACATTGCCAAATTTGAACAGGCACATTGATGGGTGAAAAGGACAGGCCATCTGCCTTTGACTCCTCGAGGTTAGAATAGTCATTAGGATCATATTCTGAACAAGAATCAACAGGTGGGGAGCGTATGAGTTTCATTGCATCCAGAATGGCAGTCAACGCCTTGGTGCCAATTTTGTAAGTCATTGTAATGTTTAGCTTCAAGAGTGGGCTGCTGCTAGTGCGACACAAAGCAGCTACACAGATCATAGTGTAGATATAACGGGAAAACCTTAAGCATCAGAGTAAAATCAGCAAAGTGGAACTTGCTGGAATATATGTGCTAGTATTGCCGGTACGGCTAGAAAGGCTTTGGATACCAGCTCTCTTCAAGTGAAGGTGCGGTACTGTTAATATCAGTGTAACTCTCAAAGGCGACACAGCTCCCCGCATTTCCTTGCTATTCTTATAGGATTCAAGTGGGCAGGCCACTACAAATCCTATTCCTATGTTTTCAAGATCCTACGAATCAAAGAGGCTCAAAGTGTCCATCACAACCGACCGTATAGACCTCTACACTGCCAATGTCCCTGCTCATCTTCAGTACAAGGAACATACTTTTCAACTATCATACTCCCTTCATTCCAAAATATAAGTCTTGGTAGAGATTTCCACTATGGATCACATACAGATGTATCCAGATACATTTTAGAGTGTAGATTCACTCATTTTGCTCCATATGTAGTCCATGGTGGAATCTATACAAAGACTTGTATTTAGGAACGGAGAGAGTACATATTAAAGAAGAACGAAAGAGGAACATGGTAAAGAAGAGCAAGCTGATTTTGGATAATAAAATGTTGGTTGCGCAGTGCCCACACATGATGAACCAGAGCGCATTAAGAATGCAACTCCCAGCTGTCTCTCGACCATTTCAGGCGGTTGGATGAAGATCCTACGTCTCCTAACCCTTCTTCTTCCTCGTCTCCGATTCTTCCCATACAGAACACCGCACGGGCCGCCGGCCGGACCACCGGCCCCCACCGCCTGTGTTCCTCCGCCACCCCCACCCCCACCCCCGCCCCAAGCCCCACCCGCGTCGAGTTTTCTTCGTTCGGAGAGGCCCCACAACCACCCGAGCCCCTTCGATCGCACCGGCGAACTCCGGCGAGCTCTGAAAAATTGACTGACCCAATTTTGAAATTTCGTCTACTATGATTTAACTAGTGTGGAATATAAAAGGGGAAAACCATAAGCATTGGTAGTATAGTGTTGAGCGTGCCATGGCGGATCTAAAGGTGTAAACCGGACAAAGGCAACTTCGCAACCAAGACAAGAAATCAGAGTAAAGCAGTGGCGATCTATTTTCTTGCTGCGATAAATAAGTTGAGCAGATACGAAAGAGTACCGCCACTGGTGCAGCACCGTGTACGCATCTCCTGAGAATTTGACAGTGCTATGGTAGCGATGGCTGTCGGCGGCGTGGAAGTAGATCTAGGAGGGTAGACAGTGGCGGCGGGGCGCGATGGATGAGACAGTCGTAGGAGCAGCGCCGGCAAGGTGGACGACGGCGGGGATGAAGCGAGAGGACGGGATGCAAGGATCCCGGTCCGAAGCCGTGGATTAGAGAGGTTGATCTCTTGTAATGGACGGTGGCGTCGGGGTATCAGCTCCGGCATGGTGGAGGAGGACAGCGGTGGATGGGGTGGCGGACGGCGGCGGACGGAGGAGGGTGGGTTGGAGAGGGTGTTTTGGCGCCCACGGAGTACGAATGGGGAAAAGGGAGGTAGAGAGGAAGGGGGAACCATGTATTCAGGGCGCGCTTGTCTCAAATGCGAGGAAATTTACAAACTTAGCCCCCGTTTCAAATTTCTACTACATCACAGCAACATTAGTCGGTTGGGGATAGGACGGTAATCTCGCATACACCGAATATTTGCCGACGAGAGTTTGTTTTTGGCGCCCACCGTGTATGAATATGAATCGGGGAGGGAGTCGATTTCGGCCGAGGACACACTGTGTTTTGGCGCCCACCGTGTATGAATCCGGGTGAGAGGCTGTTACGTCACGTTTGGGTGAAATTACAAACCTAGCCCTATCGAAACCTATAGAAATCCAGCAGATAGGCTTTGCGTGGCAGGGATAGGCAGTAGTGATTTCCATCTCACAGATTTTGGTTTCGGGCGGTTACTGCAACTTTCCCCGCTTCGTTCAAATTTTGCAGAGTGCACGTTTACCGTGCGAACTCAATTCGAATCCCGTTTGTATTCTATTTTTTTCCGGGCGGGATCCATTTTCAATTGGAATTACATTCTATATACATCATTTTTTAATATATACTTTCAAAAGCACAATACCATTTATACATAAATATGGTTTACAAATGGCATGATCTCAGATTCATAAGGTTGTATCCATCAATTTGGATTTTCAAATATTTGAAACCACTTTATGTTGAAATCCAATGTATGCATTCCTCGCTAACTGTCTCCAACTAATGTGTGTTTCATGCGGGTTTTTTTACTTCTCAAACATGTATAATGTGTTTCACACACGCAACATATAGTGTAATCCCGTTTAGACATTAATTGCATATAAACCATGCATTGTTTGTAATTGAAGAATCTATGGATCACCAATATTGATAAACTATATAACATTACACGTGTGCCCAAATTCAAATGAATATGCATGTTTGATACACCAATTTGCATTATGATATTATCGATGTCGTGATCTCCAGTTTAAATATTTGAATCCCCTTTAATCCAGATATTCGTCTCATATAGCTATCACTCATGCTTATATAGGACTATATCTCTGGACCTATATGCGTTCATCATCTCTCAGGTATCTCTCGTGCTACCTGTATGTCGAAAATGATCTTTTATCTTCGTAACACACTGACGGTACTCTCTCCCTCGAGCTTCATCACTCTATCTCTCTCTAAGTATATCTCGCTCCCTGCTATGTGTCTCTAACTATGATTCTCCATGTGGAATCTCTTTCTCTCACACAAACACAAAACTTTGTCTCCCGGGGTCTCATTTCTCTCTACTATTCCCATGTGTACCACTCGCACACCCCTCACACAGAGATGTCTTTCGCTCCTTAGATATGAGAACCTACGACTCTTCCTCTTCAATATCTCTTTCTCACACACAAACACAAACTCTGTCTCCCAGGGTCTCATATTTCTCCATTGTTCTCTTGTATGTCGCTCACACACACCCTCTCTCCCTAGAGATATCTTGCGTTCCCTCGTATGTCTCTCTAGCTATCACTCTCGTTGTGAAATATCTTTCTCTCTCGCAGACACAAAACTCCGTCTCTCTGGATCTCATTTCTCTCTGATATCTGTTTGTATGTGACTCACATGCACCCTCTCTCTATCTCTCTCACACCCACACACATAACCCAGCCTTGTGATCCACTCGACCCCTATCTCTAACGCACACTAGCTAGCATCTTTATCTTTCTATTTATTTGTTTCTCCATCAACCTTCTTTCTCGCCCTCACTCTTGATTCCTATCACACACACTACATATGTTTCTCTCTACATGCAGTCAAGTGCCCTCTCACACACATATATAACTTCACCCTTTGAACCACCCGACGGTCATCTCCAACACCCAAACTAGCGGATGTCCCTCTAGCTAGCATCTCCATTCTGTATCTATCTGTAGTTTCTCCGTCAACATTTCTTTCTCGCACGGAGTCTTGCTTCCTATCACCCACACCATATATGTCTCTCCATACATATGCATTTATAGGTTGGTCTCTTTTGCACAATCGTTGCGCCTCACTCGCTCTACTCGCCATAGATGCATGCTCCAGCCCACGCCACTATCTCTTAAAGACAAAAACACATGCTCAATTGTCGGGCCTTCTTCCCTGCATTCTCACATGCATGCATATTGTCATACCGATACGTCTCTCCCATGTCGTTGATCTTATGACTTATGTCTTCTTTCTTTTATCTCGATCATGCGCGCGCGCACACACACACATCCCACGTACACATGTATACCTCTCACACATGCACGTTCAAGGTCTCTATGTCTCCATACGTTTAATTACCCTCAATCCTAACGCCACATCGAATCGTTCTCCTCTTTTGTGCACATAACTTCCGCCTAGATGGGTAAAACACACACTCACACTTAACAATCTCCTTCTAG
>NC_057808.1:519212257-519241001 GCF_018294505.1 Triticum aestivum | reverse complement strand
CCCGAAACCAATAAGACCATCCCTTTGTTTAATTCCCGCCTACATGCGCCATCGATATATAGTAGTCTTCCTCGGTATCAACCGGCGTCAACCAATTGTCAAACTCCAAGTATTAGGAGAGTGAACGCCAAAAATATTGCTTGGTGCATAGCCCAGAAAAACGCAGTCCAGTCTTTGGTCCCAACTTGTGCCTTTTGGTTATCGACACATATGGTAGCGAACTATATGGCATGGAGTCTAAAGATTCCAGACAAGTTGGTTGATGCGTATATTCATTTGGCACTTAATCAGTCTGCACGCCAAGGATGCTCCATTTCAGTTGAACTTCACAAAAAATTTGGGTGGTTCATTTTCTCAACCGCCTCCTTTCTCGTCTGCAATGTAGAATTTTGGCGAGATACAGGACCAAGATGAGCCAGTAAACTAGTTGGATGAAAGTAGTGGCCATGTTGCTCAAACCTCCCTCGGCACGAGGCCACTATTTGAGGATAAACCTACAAGCAAAGTTCAGATTGTCTGTGATGCCTCTTATGTACTCGAAAGTTTACTCGTACAAGAACTAATTTTAGCAAGAAGTACCTTCGATTGGACACCATTTACCAGTCTGTACCCTAGGTAATTAAAGTTCGTCCATGGATCATATTGGCTGTGATCTCAATCATTTGGATGCATAAACATACTGAACATGTGTATATCTGAATCTTTTTGTGAATTATGTATGAATATTGTCGTGTGATCTATCAATCATTTGGATGCATAGATATGCTGAGCTTGTGTATATATGAATCTTTTGAGTTGTTGATAGTGAATGTTGGCTATGAATATGAACGTGTCCTGTGAACCTGAGTTTGATATGAATGTTTACCTTTTCTGTTGTATTTGTGTGTGAACTTGTTAGTATGCCTACTGTGGGGTATAAAACGCAGGTCTCTTATAAAAGTAATGCTGTGTCCAATTTATGTTTTCCCTTCTAACCACATTATATATATTTATATTATTACTATTATCGTATATTTTATAGAGACTTACATATACATTATAAAAACATCCCACGTGTTATTAACTTATAAAAGTAAATGTTTAACGGAAGTTGGCAAGGAAAATCCTGGTTGTTTTTGACTCACACGCAAGGAAAATCCTAGTGATTGCGTACAAAAGCTTGCGAAGATTTTAAGGACCAATTTAATAATAACGCGCTCATTTTTATTTTGAGCAATAACTCGCTAATTTCTTAATTATATATATAATGTGCATCTCCGGTTTATTCTTTGATATTAATTGCTCCTTCTAACATAACATTATATATATAACGAGCCCACCTAATACGTGTATTTCAAGGAAGTGCAAATGGGCTGGGATTTCTTAGAAAATATAAATGGGCCTAATTGACGCGAAATTATTTGTTCACCCAGCCCAGCAAATGGAATATACTACTCCTCCAGTCCTACTCCACTACTACTCTACTCAAGCAAGTTAGGGCATAGTAGTAGGTACTGTAGGGAGTACCAGTACTATGATCACTCAAGCAAGTTGTCTGGCATCGATATGACCCTACGTTGTGGTATGTGTCTCGTAAGTGGCGTGTTGTAGTCATCATCACCTGTCCACTTCCCGCACCACGTATTCGCTTCTCCATCTTTGTCCGCACATAATCTCGTCCAATCTTCCATCCCCGCTAAGGCGCCTCCCCCCTTGTCTGAAACCCAAGCAGTTACAATGGCAGAATCGAGCAACGTCCACCAAAAGAGTGGCTGGAATTCGCTCCCCACAAAGGTAATCAAGTTCATTGTTTCGTGTGTGGACAATCTCAGTACCATGCCGCTCGTCGCGTGCTCGTTGGGGCTGTACCGTTTACTCAAAGCCCTCAGGCCGGAGCTTTTTAAGCCAGCTCCTTGCTTGCTGATGCCGCCTGATCTTCAGAAACGGCGTGTCATGCAGCATAACGATCGTAGAGTGGCGAGCATCAACCCCCTTGACTGCGATTCGATCCCCGTCACCCTCAATTACATTAACGGTATGTACTGGGTCGGCATGAACACGTCTTGGATGGTGCTCGTCGACGGTCGCGGCAGCTGGATGCTCGTGGAGGTCTACACCCGGTGATTGATCCCGCTTCTTTCGATTAACACTACACTGCTTTGGCACCGCGGCCCAGAATACTCGGAATCTTACAGTAGCCAACATGATACCAAGTTTGATTTGCTCAAGGTTGTAATCTGCCAAGTGCCCACAAGATCTGCGAATTATAAAGACTTCAGGCTAATTGTGTTCTTCAACCGCGGTCTCGCCTATCGGACAGGTCACTGCAGTAAGTGGATAAATTTGCACGTCCATCGCAGGATCATACATCCTCCATGGTTCTCTGATGCCATTGAACACAAGGGCTTCATTTACGCCGTCGACTCCTTCTATGGCTGGACGTATTGCTGGCCTACTCCAGTCATCGCTACAAACGGCTGTTACAGCAGTATGTTACCTTCCTATGATATCATGATGGCTTGCTTATATTACAGTCAACATTTACTGAAAAAATATTCATGCTCATAGCATGTTGTTCTTAAGATTGACTACATTAAGAGCCCTTTTTTATTTAACTCCACCTTGATACGATGTTGTAGGCCGCCTGGTGTCCCTACCCTTCCTAATCCCAGAACCTTTCAAAGAAAAGCAGCATGGTAGTTGTAGGTGGTTCCTGGCTGGATCAAACGACGGCGAACGATTGGTGATCGTTCGCACGTACCGACGTGTTGTTTCGCGGAATACAACCACAGTCACTGCAAGGTCTTTGAGCAGGATCCCAGCTTCTCTAGGCCTTCAGGAATTTTTGACTGGAGGCTGGTAAGTAGCCTTGGTACATGCTCTCTATTTCTCGGACTAAATTATCCGATTAATCAGGAGATAACCGACGGCAAGGATCATGATGGCAGCGCGGTTTCGTTCATTAGGAAAAACTGTGTGTACATAGCATACCATGCGTCTCTGCATGCACCATACCCTGATATGTGCCGCCACGCTCTGCAGCCCAAAGTAGGAGAGAGGGTCGCAAGTATCAGACATCGACCTGCTGGCTGCAGTTCCCCCCGTCAGACACCAATCTAGTTCAAGCCGTCAGCCAATCTCCACATCTTAATAAATAGTAACGCCGAACTGAGCCAGTTACTTAGATGCGTACACTTGGTGTAGTAGAATCTTTATTTAGTTTGATGCATACACTTGTTCTTTTTTGGTAGCCCTTTTGTAATGATGGCTGATGTTTGGTTTGGAAGAGAGAGATGTGTCTTTACTCTTCTGGCCCGCTTACTGCTTCTGTTGCACCCCCAGCCCTGGTTGCTGCTGCTGCTGTTTCCAATGTACAATCAGTAGTATATTTCGTCTATTGGTTGAATAAATGTGTTGTTAGAACAACAAACACAATGTTTTGGAAGTCGTTGCATGATCCGATCCTTTAGTGCCCCGTATCGTACGTAGCGCATACTATTTTTGGTACGGAACACATTTTCCACTTGTTGATAACATGCACCCCACTGATGAAGGCCCAACAGAGAAGCCCATAATTAACTGGAAGGGAGCCTCTCACATGAATCCGGCCCAGGTGCATGCTCATGGTCCCCTAAACATAAATAAGTACATAAATAAAGCTAAATGCTCATGCACCAGTTCTTTAAATTCACGATTTAACACGAGGATATTATTTCCTATGATAGTGTCGTTACATTCAGTCGATATTATACTTAGGCAAAGATAGCGACCAGTCTTATTTCTCCCACCATTTTCTTCCTGCAACCAACGGACCCATGCAAATCATAGTCAACGTCGTAAATAGTTCCGGTCCATTTTTATTTTTCAATAAGAATGTCCAACCCAGCCCATCACATTGGCGACACCACTTTATCCTCCGCCTTGGTGCGCTCGCCGCGGCGCCGCCGTCCGGCCCTGTCAACATAGTGAATCGGGAGAGGACTGTAGTTGTGAGTATGACAGTACGGACCCACCAGGTCCACTCCCGAACACAAGCAAGCGCCTCTTTTACTACTCAGATGCTCCCCTCATTTTCTTTACTCTAATCCACCCTGCTGATATCTAGGACCCACATCATTTTCAACGTATAGTCAATTAACGACAGAATTGCACAACTTTTTTTTGAGTAGTAATTCAGAGGAGCAGGCTATAAAATGGGTTGTGCGGTCTCTGCGGCCTGTCTAACAACATGACGAGCCCAGCAGTTCTTTCATTGGGAAAATAGGTAGCCCAGTATTTCTTTTTGAAGAATACCCAGGCTAGGCCTATTTGTTTTCTCCGACTTACTGGGCTGCAAATCTTTCAAGACGAGGAGGGATGCATTCTGGCGTGGCCAAAGAGTATGGTCAGTGTCTGCTAAAAGTAATATCAAAGGGGTTGAAAATTCCAAAAAACAATTATAGCAAATGGGAAATTAGTTTCTTTTTTTCTTTTTGTTCTTCATTGATATTTTATATTTCATTGGATTTAACATGACATAGCACGAATTTATTTTTAAATTTGTTTTAGTATGGCTACTAATTTTTGGATTAAGAATATTTTGTTCCCCAGCAAAAATTTGAGAATTTTCAAAATTTCGCACATATTTAGTTCATTTTTTAACCCTGGTACTGACTAGAAAATGGGCAGCAATTCTAAAAATGGAAAATGGGCTGCAATAAATTCCATATAAATTAGAAAATGAGTAAAAATTATAAAAATAATAGCAAATGGGCTGTACATGCCACAGTTTTCGAGGCTGACTTGTTTACGCAAGGCTTTGTCAGTCAACACACGATTCTAGCAGCAGTGACTATTGGATGTCCATCGAATAGCTGACGTGCTTCTTCAATCTCTGATCTTCCTGCTCCAGCCACCTAAACTAGCACCGGCGGGACTGCCTGCTCCCTCCTCTTATGGCCCGCTGTGATGTCGCGCAGGCTTCACTGGCCCACCCTACTCCCTCCGCTGGCCTGGCCGCATGCAATCAACTGCCTCCTTATTACGCCAAAAAATGATTCCTCCCACTGACATCTGGGGCGCACCGGTTGGGAGGCTGACTTGTGGGCCTACTAAGTTGACGCATACGCAGGGCTTGTCAACTTAGTCAACAAATGATTCTAGCAGCAGTGATTGTTGGATTTGAATTGAACGGTCCCGCTGCTTCTTCAATCGTTGCTCTTCTTGCACCAGCCGCCCAAACCAGCGCCGACGAGACCGTCTGCTCCTGCCACCAGTGGCTGGCTGTGTTGCCGTTAAGGCCTCACCGCCCCCTACTACTCCCACCGCTGGCCAGGCCCTGCGGCGACGGCAGCCTCACACCACAGCTGAACCAGTGAACCCTCGTACTCCTCTCCACGTGGGCATCCACTACCGTGTCTTCCCCGGCTCCGCGTCGCCCCTTCCTAGGCCTTGCCGTCGTCCACCGCCCTGGTGCTCTCGGCGCGGCGTGGTCAACGTGGTCAAGGAACGCCTTCCATCGGAAGAGTACTGTACGTGGAGAGGCTGACAGCTGGGTCCACGGCCGCAGCAAGGAAGTGCCTCCTTATTACGAGGAAAATAATGATTCCTCCACCTGACATCGGGTACCCACCGATGTCCATATTACGGGCAAAAAAATGATTCGCCCCTGACTGCTGGGACCCACCAGCTACATCTTCGCACGCAAGGAAGTGCGTCCATATTACGGGCAAAAAAATGATTCGCCCCCTGACTGCTGGGACCCACCAGCTACATCTTTGCACACAAGGAAGTGCCTGACAGTCAGAATCCACCTAGTCGAAGCATACGTAGCGTTGTCATTCTGCTCGCGAACGTGTATGTACATACTGGTCGATCGGTCGCTTTGCAATGATGAATCATGGCGAAGTAGCGGCACATGTCATAGTAGAGCCCCTCACGTAGCAGTTCAGGCTATCCCGTCTAAACTGTGTACACGTACATACACCCACACGCCAAAAAATACGGCCATGTACGTACATACAGGAGGCGTCTCGAACGCCGACTCGCGCATACGTGCGGCCAGGGCTCGTGTACATGGCTGGGTCGTAACGGAGAAATTGTGTCGTCGTCGTGTTCATGGGGAGCCAACCGGCTAGGTCAGAACGGAATGCATCGTCGTGTTCATCGGGAGCCAACCGGGTTGGACGGAACAGCCGATGAAAACGAGACCTGGCGTACGGCAGAACAGAGGAAACGGCCTTGTTTTCGACCGGCCACGGTCGAAACATGATCCTGTTCATCGGGAGGGGTCTGGCGTACCGCAAAACAGAGGAAACAGACTTTTGTTGGACCTCCTACGGTCGAAACAGGGTCCTGTTGACCGGAATGGGTGTGGCATACCGCAAAACGGAGGAAACGGACTTGTGTTGGAGCGCTACGGTCGAAACGGGGTCCTGTTCATCGGGAGGGGTGTGGCGTACCGCAAAACGGGACTCCACGTGATACTGTTCATCTCCACCGTTGACCTCCTCCAGCCTCCATGGGCTACTGTTCATCCACCGTCGACCTCCTCCAGCCTCCACCGATGACTGTTCATCCACGGGCTTATGTTCATCCAGTCTCCACCGCGCGCTCCTCCACCGGCTACTGTTCAACCAGCCCTCTCCACGGGGTCCTTTTCAACGACCCCTCCACGGGCTAGTGTTTATCCAGCCCTCCACCAGCTACTGTTCATCCAGCCCTCCACGGGGTCCTGTTCATCTAGCCCTCCACGGGGTCTTGTTCATCCACCCCCCAACGGGGTCCTGTTCATCCACCGGCTCGATCGATCAGGGTACTGTTCATCCAGCGGCAACGACCTCTACTACCACGGGGTCCTGTTCATCCAACCCCCCACCGGGAACTGTTCATCCAAACCCCCCAACAACACTCACTGTTCATCCAGAGGCCGCATCGATCGGCTTCAGTTAGCAGTACTAGCGAAGGAATCACTCGGGTTCAGTTAACAACAAGGGATCGATCGCTCGGGTTCAGTAACGTAGCTAGTGCAATCGCTCGGGTTTAGTTAGACCCCAACGCCTCGCAAACATGCACGTACGTACGAGAGAAATGCGCATTGCTCGGCCACCGACCACCCACCGTAACCAGGAACTCCCCGATATTTTCCTCGCCCTCGCTTCTCCGGCATGCAGCTGCGTCTCCGGCCCGCCCAGGACGAAAAGCCCATTTTCTGTCATGATTTTTTATCATAGAAGTAGGACCCCACCACATCTATGATGATACCGGGTTTTGTCACAATTATCGTCATAGAAGTGTCATAAGCATGACATAAAAAATTTCGTTCGGCCCAAAATGTCACGGATATGTCTTCTTTTTGTAGTGTGATTGGTTACGAACTATTGAGAAGAAACTTGACATTGCTCGCACTGATGAAGCTGACAAGGATCCGTTCACTACCCACTATCTTGAAGGAGCCCCTGCTATATGGTGGGATAATGCTAAAGCTCTATGGCCTGCAGGAGAGGAAATCATGTGGACTAATTTCAAGGACCAATTCCTCAAGTACCATATTCCAGCTGGTATCATGAAGGTCAAGCAACGCGAATTCCTTGGTCTCACTCAAGGAAGTCTTTCAGTAAGCGAATATTTGCACAAGTTCAACCATCTGGCCCGTTATTCCCTCTATGATGTGGCCACGGAAGAAAGGAAGATCGACAGGTTCCTTGGAGGATTTAATCAACACCTCAGGAGTGCTCTATCCATGCTCGACTTTCCAGATTTTTAGTCTTTGGTAAACAAGGCCCTCATCGCAGAAAGAGAGTACAAGCCTGTGCAAGACAACCGACCCGCAAACAATGACCACAAGCGTAAATTCGAGCTGAAGAAGGACTGACAGCCCGTACAGAAGGCCCGTACCTGGCAACAGACTCAAGTGGAGTTTAAACCAAATTGGCAGCAGAATGTGAACAAGACCACTACTCAAGTCAAGAATGTCATGGCCAGTCAAGTGCACGAGGAGCGTCAGCGCAACAACGCCTGCTTTAATTGTGGACAGACCGGACATTATGCCAGGAAGTGTCCCAAGAAGTCAAATGCCCCATTCCGGCCGCAAGTCAATCACATGGGGCCATATCATACCCAGAGGATCGTCCAAGGGCGAGTTCATCACCTCTCCGCAGACGAGGCCCAGGAAAACCCCGAAGTCGTCATTGGTATGTATCCTGTTAATAACATACCCGCAATAATTTTATTTGACTCTGGGGCTTCCCACTCTTTTGTTTCTCGGAGTTTCGTTGCCCGAAACAAATTTCCTTGCTCGCTTTTGGGAAAAGTATGATGGTTCAATCCCTGGGATCTGTGCTCAAAAGCAATTTGGTCTACAAAATTTTTGAAATTGATATCAAGGGAGTCCGCTCTCCAACCGCTTTGATAGTCATCGAGTCTGCCAAGTTGGATGTTATTTTGGGAATGAACTGGTTGACCCAATATCAAGTATGCATAAATTGTGCGACCCGAGAAGTCACCTCGACAAATCAGGAAGGGCGATCCATAATATTTTATGCCCACAAAAGCATACCCAAAGGAGAACTGGTCTTCACAGCAGTAGCCGAAGAATTGGATTTGATTCCTGTGATCAGTGAATTTCCTGATGTATTCCCCGAGGAATTACCTAGAATGCCTCCAGACAGGGAGCTTGAGTTTGCAATTGATCTTGTACCTGGAACTGCACCATTGTACAAAAAGTATTATCGAATGCATTCGTCTGAACTCACGGAATTGAAGAAACAGTTGGATGAGATGCTGCAGAAAGGATATATCCGCCCAATATTTGCAGACAAGAAAGACGGCAGTCTCAGAATGTGCGTGGACTACCCTCGGTTGAACGATGTCACCATCAAGAACAAATACCCGCTACCAAGGATTGATGATTTGTTCGATCAACTCAGTGGGGAAAAAGTATTTTCCAGGATTGATTTAAGGACCGGATATCATCAGATCAAGATCAAGAAGGAACATATTCCTAAGACCGCGTTCATTACCCGTTACGGTCTCTATGAATATACAGTGATGTCTTTCGGTCTCACAAATGCTCCAGCCTTTTTCACGCATATGATGAATAAGGTGTTCATGGAATTCTTGGATAAGTTTGTGGTGGTTTTCATCGTTGATATTCTCATATACTCTAAAAGTGATGAAGAACACAAGGAACACCTCTGAGCAGGCTTACAGAGACTCCGTGACCATCAGCATTATGCAAAATTCAGCAAGTGTGAGTTTTGGCTCAACCAAGTCGGATTTCTGGGACATGTTCTATCAACAGAAGGCATTGCAATGGATCCCAGCAAAGTAAAAGATGTGCTTGATTGGGGAGCACCCATGACGGTATCCGAAATCCAGAGTTTTCTTGGATTAGCTGGATACTACCGTCGGTTCATTGAAGGATTTTCCAAAATTGCCAAGCCAATGACAGAACTCCTCAAGAAAGACAAGAAGTTTGAATGGACTGAGGATTGCAAGAAGAGCTTTAATGAGTTAAAAACCAGATTGACATCAGCACCAGTACTGACTCTCCCAGACATTTACCGCAGCTTTCATGTGTATTGTGACGCATCCAGAAAGGGTATTGGGTGCGTACTCATGCAAGACGGCAAGGTGGTAGCTTACGCATCTCGCCAGCTATGACCTCACAAAGGAAGTCATCCTACACATGATTTCGAACTGTCCGCTGTTGTGCACTCTCTAAAGATTTGGATACATTACCTCATTGGAAAAAGATGTCAAATATTTACTGACCACAAGAGTCTCAAATATATATTTACCCAGCCAGATTTAAACCTTCGACAGCGAAGATGGCTCGAGTTGGTCAAGGACTATGATCTGGGAAAAAATTACCATCCGGGAAAAGCCAACGTGGTTGCAGATGCCCTCAGTCGCAAGCCTGTCAGTTTAATTGCCTTGATGGAGTCCTTGCCTCCGGAAATCCAACAAGAGATCGCTCAGCTCAACTTGGTAATTTTAAATGACGGTCTTGCAAATATTTTGGTAGTAAATCCTACTCTCGAGGAGGAGATTCGCATGGCACAGGCTGACGACGAGATTCTGCAAGGACATCGCAAATGTCTGCGACAAGGCAAGACTCAGGATTTCTCTGAGGACGCACTGGGTACACTCAGGTTTCGAGGACGGATATGCGTACCTGCGCAAGCAGAATTGAGAAAGAAAATTTTGGCAGAAGCACACGAGTCCTCATATTCGATACACCCCGGCGGCACTAAAATGTACGAAGACCTTCGACAGATATTTTGGTGGGATGGAATAAAAAGGGATATCGCATATTTTGTCGCTTGTTGTGACATCTGCAACAAAGTAAAGGCGGAACACCAGAAACCCGCCGGACATCTCCAACCTGTACCCGTCTCGCAATGGAAATGGGATGATGTCTGCAAGGACTTTATCACCGGTCTACCCAGGACTCACCAAGGCAATAATGTCGTATGGCTATAGTGGACACGCTGACTAAGGTGGCTCACATTATTCCCATTCGCACCACATTTCACGCTGATCAACTTGCACAATTATATGTATCCCAGATTGTCATTTTGCATGGAGTGCCAAAAACAATCACTTCAGTCCGAGGTTCACTGTTTACCTCCGCATTTTGTTCCCGACTCCATCAAGCTTTGGGGACCGCCCTCAAATACAGCACCGCCTATCACCCACAGATAGACGGTTAGACTGAGCGGGTAAATCAAATCCTTGAAGACATGCTTCGAGCATGTGCCTTAGCCCATGGGCCAAAATGGGAAGATTGTCTACCATATGCGGAATTCTCATACAACAACAGTTTCCAAACCAATTTGAAGATGTCACCATTTGAAGCTTTGTACGGCCGTAAGTGCCGCACTCCCTTATGGTCTCAAACCGGAGACAATCGTATCTTCGGTACTCATTTGATATTGGAGGCAGAGAAACAAGTCAAGGAAATTCGAGATAGACTGCAACTGGCTAAGTCAAGACAAAAGAGTTATTATGATGACAAACATCAGCAAGTCAGTTTTGAGCCTGGTGAACACGTGTATCTCTGAGTCACACCCATGAAGGGAATCAAGAGATTTCACACCCGAGGCAAATCGGCACCAAGATATATTGGTACGTTCCCAGTCATGACCCGAGTTGGCACAACCGCTTATCAGTTGGAATTGCCACCAGAATTGTCGGAAGTACACAACATGTTCCACGTATCACAGCTGAGAAGATGTATTTCACCACACGAGAAGAGGACTGATATGTCAGAGATTGAGCTTGCCAAGGATTTAACTTATGAGTAGAGACCATTCAGAATCTTGGATGAGGTAGAAAGGGTCACACGCAGCAAAGCGATCAAGTTTTACAAGGTCCAGTGGGAGCATCACACCGAAGAAGAAGCAACCTGGGAAAGTGAGGAATTTTTAAGGACAACCTACCCCGAATTGTTTTCCCAAGCAACCGAATCTCGAGGACGAGATTCATCTTAAGTGGGGGAGGTTTGTGACAGCCTGGATTTGCCTTCTCTCTTGTTCCGGACTTTCCATTGCATTTGCTTTGGATTTGGAGTTTTGAATCAATTCAAATGGACTTGATCCACTTGGCCCTACCCTTGATTTTCACCCAAGTGACCCATCCACCCCTAGTTCATCTTTCCATCTCTGAAAAACTCCAACAAATGCCCAAGGAATATTTTCAATAAAAGAAAAATATTCATTTTCTTCCTTGAAAATCACTTTAGAGAAGTATGCTCCAAAGCAACCCCTAGTTTTCTTGCTCCTAAAATCATGAATAAATTCACAAATATACTTTGAACCCTAGGGCACCTCCCTGAGCAAAAATATTGCTTAACTTTTTGGAATATTTTTGCTATAGAAAATCATTTCTGTTCTGGACAGAATGGCCACATTGCATAGCAAGTATATTTTTCCTAGATCTTTTGGGGATGATCTTTTCTGAGCTTCATTACCCTCCTAAGAGATTGCTAAACCCCAAAGCACAACCTTTAGTTCTCACTAGATTTTTCTTAGTGAAGCTTACAAGTTTCTGTCTAGAAACTTGCCAGGAAGAAACCCACTCACACAGTTCACCTGTGACCCAGCCAACCGTGCAAAACAGACAAAACCACTAAGGACTACATGCCAGACATGGTGTTTGCACTTAGCTCAGCCTGATGCCAAAGTTCACGCGGTGACCACGTTCATCCAAGGGAGTTGGCATGCAGCCGACGTGCTCTGCAATGCACCGACATCTCTGTTTCGCGCGTGCTCGCTGCCCCGGCCGCCGCACCTTGTCAGGCTGCGCCCCCATCCTTGCCTGCACCTCCTTAACTCTGCCCTGGCGCTCGCCAATGCCGAAGCTCGCCACAGGGAGCACGGGCACGGCGCGGCCAAGCCAACAGTGCGCCCGTGCCCCTTGCTCATCACGTACCACGCTCCTGTGCTCGTCACTGCTCGCCTACAGTCCCCGCGTGATCCCTAGCACCTTCTCCCTCTCTCACGGACGCCATTCGTCGCCGGGTGCCACTCCAGAGAGCTCCGTGAGCTCTCGATCCCCGCCTAGGCCTCGCCTATAAATAGAGCCCCCTCGAGCTTGTTTCTTTCCACACACGCTCTCAACACACCTCCACAATGCCGTAGGAGACCGCAGCTCGGCCGGGCAGGCCTCTGGCCGCCGTCCCCGCCCCGAGCTCGCCGGTGATCCCTGTCCACTGCCCCCTCCCTCTCTAGAGCCGCTCGTGCTCTACTGACTTCTCCCGTGTCCGTGGTGGTCCACTGGTGCGTGTTGGTGCCGTTGGAGCTGCTGAAATCACCATCTCCGACGAGCTCCGCCCGCTGCCGCTGCTGGAGAGCTTCGTTCCGACCCCGTCCGGCCACCCCTAGCCACGCTACAGGTATGGGCAGGTGCGCCTTGATCTCTTCTCCATTCCTATCCTCTCAGATCTCGTCGTCGGGCACTCCTCTTCGGAGAAAGTGTCACCGCCGCGCTTCCCGGCTCTGCTTCTCTTCCCCTTCCCCTCTGACCTAACCACTGGGGCCCGCTGTCAGCCACTCAGGCCACGCCCGAAGCGGTATGAGTGGTGGCGCCCTGCTGGTTTACGCCTTCGACGTCAGCCCCCCCCTGAATTTTCTTTTATTCAAATTTGACCAAAACTTTGACTAGCTGTAACTTTTATTCTAGGGGGGGCCTGGAGCCAAGGCCACCCCCGCGCCGCGGGGAGCAAGGAGCCGTGCGGAGGTAGGTCCTCTATCGAGGGAGGCGCTGGTGAGCCCTTTTCCCCCGGCAGAGAGCCCGTGGTCACCGAGGGCGCCACTAGCGTCCCCCTTGGCCCTCGGCCTCGTCCTGGTTTCCGTACGCCCCAACGGTGGTCGGGGGTGGCGCAGGGCGGGGCCCCAGTCTGGCGATATGAAGTAAGGCTCATGCCTGTGAAGGTCTCCGCTCGTGACACTCTCACGTAATTATAAGTGGGGCTATACACGCCCCGGAGTCTCCGGAGTGCCGCCCTCGGGCCTCGGGGGCTCCCGCCCACGTCCTAGTGGAAACACCATGCCCTGCACTGGCCGCCGACACTGTCCCCCAATGACTATGCTCACAGCCAGTGAAAGCACTTAGCTCCGCGCTGGTGGGAAGACAAGAAGACTAGCTAGGTGTCGGACGTGGCTATTTGCTTTCCTCTCCTTTTTGTAACTTGGTTCGCCGCCCTTTCGGATTGAATTTGAAGTCTTTCTCGTTACCAAAAAAGGGGGAGTTTTCCTTTGGTTTCTGCCGGTTTCGCGCCGCGGGCCCTCCGGCTTGGGGGCTAGACGGCCAACCCTACCAGGCGGGTCTACGCAACCTCGGCAGGACCCCCTCGGGGAAAGAGCGTATGCGCCGCAAGATTGCCGCGTACGCATCCTGTCGCGTTCTACAGGACGCCCCTGGCCAGGCTCTCCAGAGCGGGGCCGCGGGCTGCTCAGGAGGCTGAGGGCCGCGGACCCCTAGTGATTTATCTTAGGAGAGAGGCGTGCCAACAGCCTCGCAACCTGCACGAGGCCAGGTAGGATCAAGGTTAGTCGCAACAACAACCCTGCTCAGGAGCTCGCAAACTCGCGGAAGCGCGTCTCAGGTTCGGCTTTAAGACGGTAAAAAGAAGAGTAGAACATCAATTTATACACATAGGGGGCTCCCCCTCCAAAATGCTCTCACGCCCTGCAGGGCCGTGACCAAGCCTTCGCGTGCAGGGTCAAAATGGGGGAGCGCGATCTCAATTGGACATGTCGCTCGTAGCATCATCCGGGATGCTCTCGTACATGCTACTGGCGCTGGTGTTTGCGTCGTCTTCACCGTCGTCAACCGCGCCGCCTTCGTCCTCCACGACCACCACCGCGTCGTCCTCAGTAGCGAAGGCCCTGACCAGAGCGTCCATGTTGTCATCCACCCAGCGCGCCAGGTTGTCCCGGATGACCCCGGGCACTGGGGCGATGGCAGCGTCGAAGTCGTAGTGGGGGTTGATGTTCTGGAGATGACAGAAGACCCGGGAGAACGTGCGCCCGAGGAGGCCTCGGCTCCTTTCTTCAGAAAGCTCGCGGGTCCTCTCGGCCCAGTCCTCCAAGCGCGTCACGACATCGGCGAAGAAGCGAAGATGGCTGGCGTAGTCTTCCGCATGGGGATGAGGGGCGCACTCTTTGCAGATGGCGCCCTGCGCCCGGTTGGCCCTCACCCTAAGGTCCTGGAGCATGGGGGCGTGCTTGCGCTGCAGCATCTGCCGGCGACACGCCTCCTCCCTGTTTTGCTGCGCGAGGGACACGGCGCCGTCAATCTGCCGCTGGAGTGAGAGCAGATCAGCACGGGTGGAAGCTAGGGCCGCTGCAGCAGCCTTCTCGCGCTGCTCCGCCTGATCCAGTTGTGTCCTTAGGACGGTGGTCCTACCCTCAGCCTCGGCCCCCAGGAACTTCAGCTTCAGGTCGTAATCATTGGCGAGACCCTCGAGAGCCTTCGTCACCCTACAATCAACCTCCTCCCGGACCCTCGTTTCACGCGCACTAATCGCGTCCTCAGCCAGGGCCACCTGGCGCTCCCTTGTCTCCAACCGTTCAAGCTCAAGGCTGCGTTCCGAGGCCTCCAACATCAGTGCCTCCTTGCGCTTCAAGATCTTCCTCTCATCGGAAGGTGCTCCCCTCACCGACGCCAAGATGGCCTTGCACGCTTCGACCTGCTGCTCAAGGATGGTGTTTTGGGCATGGAGCTCCCGTTCGCGTGCCTCGGCAGCCCCACGGCGGCGATCAGGCTCCCTGGCCTCCTCCAGGGCCCGGGCGCTGGCTTCGCGCAAGGCCGCAAGGGACGACTCGGCCTTTGCGTTGGCACGCTCGCGCTGAAGACGCCCAAGATTGATAGCCACCTTCAACTGATGTCACTCGTTCACAAACCGGAGGCCCTCCGTCTCAAGGCGAGCGTCAACATTGACAAGCTCTTCCCCGAGCCAGTTCAACGCGCCCATCGCTTCTTGGAAAATCCCATGGCGAACGGCACCGCGCCTGCGAACGAGCTCAAGCGCGCGGCTAGGCTCCTCCTCTGCGCCGAGGGCCGTCGAGGAAGCTTGAGGGAGCCCGCCCGTTCCTAGCAGGGGGCTGGAGACTGGTGCCTTCCCTGCTACCTTCCTAACCCCAGCAGAAGCCCAGCCGCCCGTGATGACCAATGAAGGGGCCCTCGGCACGCCATCAGCACCCCGGGTGGAGCCATGAAGGAGGAATGACAAGAGCGCATGATCAAGACTCCTGAACAGCGTGTCCGTCTCGTCGGCAGGCCTCGCGCCGCGCGGAGCAGTCTGGCAAGGGGAGCTTAGGGCCAGGAGTGGACCCCGAGCGGACGGAGGATGCTTCTCAGGAGATCTTGCCGTCCTGGCCGGAGGGACCCTGGAAGAGTTGCGGTCAGGAGGATATGCAGCGCCCAAGAAGCTACAAAGATAAGGTACTCACTCATCTATGGCAATGTACTTCCTCTGCATCAATGGCCGGGAGGCGTTGCCGTTGCACCTTGGAGACCCTTTCCTCTTGTGGAGCGCTCCGAAGTCCAGGTGAAGCTGGCCGAAGCCCTGAGCGCACCCGCCGGCACCAGGACGGCAGGCGTTGCCGCTGAGGAAGCAACCCCGGGAGTGTCGGACTGCATCGACTCCTCAGCCTCCACCTCGAGGAGGCTCGACCTGGCCTCGGGGGCTTCCGTACCTGGAGTAGCGGACCGCTCTGGTACCCCGGTCGCCTCCTCATGGCGACGCGAGCGGGCCCTGGGGGCCGACGCCTCGGGGGCCCTAGTCGGCACCACTTCTTCAGCGGCAGCATCACCGGTGTCTGACAATCTCCGCCCCCTGCGTCCACTTCTGGGGTGGGCGCCGTGACGATGGCGGGCAGAGGAGACACGAAGACAGGGTTGTCGCGAGGGCCTTCAAGGCCGACCGGACGCGGACCCCATTCGTCGAACGAGGGCATCTGCCCCATGAACTCCACCATGTTCGAGCAGCAGTACAAGAGGCAGCCCTGCTCTGGCAGACTGGCTGGCGACGGGTCGCCCGTCAAGAGCTCAAGCACAGGCTGTTGCGCCTCGAGAGGGAGCTCGGGCACATGAAGCCTTATGGGGTCCATGTCGCCGGAGAAGGACCACATCGGCCGGGAGTGGTACTGGAGCGGAGCGATGCGGTGCCAGATGAACTCCTTTACAACCATGGGTGCCGTCACCCCAAGATCCTTCAGCCTAGTCAGCCGGATCCAGATATGCGTGAGGTGCGGATCAGCGAGCCTTGCATGACACCAGCCGAAGTTGGGGATAGCCGGCACCATCGGAAGCAAGAGCAGGGGGCTGAGCACACCGGCATCCACAAATACCCACCGTCTCCGAAATCCGCTCACAACCGGCAAAATCTCGAAGTCAATCCCCGATCCAGCCGTCGCCGCCACGGCCTGGAAGCTCAAGCACGCGGAGCGCTATTGGGGATCAGTCAAATGCAGCGAGAAGAAATGGCGAAGAAAGTCCATGGAGGGAGTAATGCCCACCATGGCCTCGCAGACGAAGGCAAAGACAGCAAGAAGAATGATGGACTGGGGGTCCAGATGCAGCGCATTGATTTGATAGTGGGAGAGCACGGCGTTGAAGAAGGCGGAAAAAGGGGGAACCATGCCCGCCCAAAGGGTGTGAAGACGGATGGGGATCTCAGTGGCCACCCTATCGATCGCAGCGCGTGATGCAGGCCAGGCCACCATCTTCCCCCACTCATTGGAATCGGCGGCGAGCGTCGGGCGAACCTTGTCCATTGCTTCCTGATTGAGCACCACCAACCTCTCGATGGCAGGCTCAAAGGCCAGCGGCGCCTCGGTTGGAGCTTGGGGCTTCTTCTTCCCCTTCTTCTTTCAGCTCGGCGCCATGGAGAAGGATGGGTCCTGATCGGGTCAAAGGAAGAGACCACGGCTTTCTGGAAGGCGGGGGAATTGGGGAGCGCGCTACCGGCAGAGGAAACGGAGCTGTGTAGGAAATGGCGGCCGCCTAGCCTGGCGGATATCAAGGCCACATGGGGAAGTGGAACTGCCCATGAACCATCGGTCACCACACGTCAATCAAGGCCGCAGGGGTTGGGGCCCGCGGTGCTCCACACTTGCCCCTTGGCTTCGCCTCGAAGCCAAGTCCAAGTGCGCCATGGGCCCGGGGGCTACTGTCGGCGTCCTGGGAACGGGGGTCCCCAGACTTGCCTGCCTGCGGCCCTGGGCGTGGCTCCTCCAACGGCCTGGTACGGCCCACCTTCGGCAGCAACCTCTCAAGACACTCGCAAGGGGCCAAGCCTCGCGAGGCGGATGACACCAAGACCTCCCTGGGAGCGGCCTCACTAGGCTGGCTCCCGAGGTGCGGAGAAATCTATGGAAGGGGCACCTCGCGAGGTTCACGTGACGTGAGCCATGATGACCAAGGCCAGGCGGGCGCCAGCGGGCGCAAAGTACCTGTTTCCTCCTTGGTGCTAGAGGGGCGAGCGCAGGCGAGGAGTCCCGAGGCGTCAGGCAAAGGTTTCCATATAGGTGCAACAAGACCAAGACCAGCCGGACGGCAGGACGCAGGTCACCGTGGAGCCCAGGACGGCGTCACCATCAGAGCCTTAGGCAGGCGAAGACTACTTTTGTCAGGATAGCTTGTACTAGCTGTCCCCTTCGAATCTGGCCGTTGTGGGATCCCTTCGCGCCTTATATTTGGGAAGAGGACCAAGGCCTCTATAAATAGGACTGTCCACCACCGTAGCAAAGGGACGGATCATTAAGACCATCCTTACACCCACCAGCTCACCGAGCTCAAGAACACCTCTCCTCAGGAGGCTGTTCATACCTTGTACTTGTTCATCCCCATCCTACAAGGCAATCCACCGCCACACACTGGAGTAGGGTATTACACCACAACGGTGGCCCAAACCAGTATAAACCCTCGTGTCTCTTGTTCTTCGTGTTCGTTGAGCTAGGCCAGTAGCTCACGGTGCGATCGAGCCAGGGACAGAGAGATCTTCGTGCGCACCCAGTGTTCGAACCTCAAGGGTTTGCCGGAACCCGAAATCCGACAGCTACCGGCACCGTCAGGAGTCGGGCAACGTTACGATCTACATCGTCATCCATGCCAAGCACTGCTTTGGAGGCCATGGCATGGGCCAGCTGCTTTTGAGATTTTCGCCGGCAGCCGATCAGATGGATGAGTGGAGAACCACCATTCAGAGCCTGATTGGTTTTGCCAAGGCGGCAGGATCGCAGCGAGCTGGCCCGCCACGGCCTCCCCAGACGACAACAACGGCCCACGCTGCTACCCGTGTAGAAGGGGCCACCCCATGGTGTAATCCCCTCCGCGGCAGCCAGCGCGGGGGGCACATGACCAAGAGCTCGACGACGTCTTGATGGCTTCATCCGACCCTCGAGCGCGTCAAGGCCAACAGCGAGTCCTGAACGACATGCAAAGGGAAGGTGCGCGCATCACCATCGAGTGACGCCGCGACACCCACCACCAGTCCGATAGGCACCCACCACCAGTCCAATAGGCACAATGGCCCCAATGTCGACGAGCCCGCGCTCGGCGAAGGTGGGTACCTACCTTTTGAGGTTGGGTGCCCCGCCTTCACCCGTGAGTTGCGGCAAGTCCGTTGGCCGTCCACTCGCACGTTGAAGCCAGAAATACTAGAGAAGTATGATGGGAGGCTGAACCCGGCAGAGTTCTTGAGCATCTACACCATCGCTGTTCAAGCTGCCGGGGGAAGAGATGAGAAGGTGTTTGTCAATTACTTCCCTTTGGCACTCAAGCCAAATGTGAGGTTTCGGATGATGCACCTGCCGGAGAACTCCATTTCGACCTGGGCTGACCTGTGCCATGAGATTGTTGGCGCCTTCATGGGTGGCCATAAAGAACCAGGGCGGCCCAGCGACTTGCAACTCTTCCCGCAGAAGGAAGGAGAGACTTTGCGGAAGTACATGCAGAGGTTCAGCCAAGTACACAGGAACATTCCAGATATCCACCCGGTAGCTGTTTTAGCTGCATTCTAGTCCAACATGCGCAATCATCAGATGCGTTCCAAGATGAACGTTCGATTGCCCAAGACTGTGAAGGCACTATATTGAACCGTTTTCGTCTGCCGCTCCGTGTTTCAAGATGCGGTTTCCACTAGCACGTCTTGTCAAAGCAGAGATCGTGTCCCCTTATTGTGGGATTTTCATCAATTCGGGCGTGGTAACCCAACCGTGCTTATTTACACAGCCCTCGGAAATGGGCGAGTCGGGAGGCGTTCGATATTCACTGCCTTTATAAGGGGATCAGGATTCCCCCTTCTTCTCCCACGCCTTCTCTCTTCCTTCGTCCTTCCAATCTTGAGCTCCAGCACCCAAGTTCTCATCTTCTTCCCACTCAAGCCGGCGCTCAACCATGTCCGGATCTGGAGGCCAAGGCAAGTGGCTGGCCTCCTCCGTCAAGGAGAAGGACATTACTGAGCTTCGGGCGGTCGGGTACTTGGCGAAGGAAATCGCCCACCGCCTTCCGGCCCAGGGACAAGTCGTCCCCACGCCAAAGCGCAACGAGAGGGTGGTATTCATCCCTCAGTTCTTCGGCGGGCTAGGGTTTCCAATCCACCCTCTTGTCCGCGGGCTGATATACTATTATGGATAGACTTCCATGATCTATCCCCGAACTCCTTCCTCAACATCTCGGCGTTCATCGTCGTGTGTGAGGCCTTCCTCCGTGTCCAACCCCACTTCAGGTTGTGGCTCAAAGTTTTCAATGTGAAGCCGAAGGTGGTGGATGGCCAGCACGCGGAGTGCGGAGGAGCCATGGTGAGTAAGCTGTCTAATGTCTCCTGGCCGAAAGGCACTTTCGTGGAGACTGTCAAGGAATGGCAGAAACAATGGTTCTACATTACGGAACCCCGCGGTACCAACTGGGCCGCAGCTGCTGAATTCAACCCCGGTGCTCCAACGCGGCTCACCTCCTGGGTCGACAAGAGCCCGAACTAGTGTTCGCCAGACGAGCTGATAGCACTGCAGATGCGCATTCAGAGCATGGTGGACAAGAACGTCAAACTTGTCGATGTAATCCGGGTGATGCTAGTTCGCCGGATTCTCCCGTGCCAAAGCCGAAGCCTCCCGCTATGGAAGTTCAATCCGAAGAAGCACCGTACCCTGAAGAGGCTCTTCGAGACTACTCACAAAGATGCCTGGAGGTTGCTCTTCAAGGGCAACGAGACACCCCCAGCCACGGGTTCAGACCGTGGGTATGATGTTAACCACCCCGCCAGTGAGGTGAGTTTTTAATGCGTCCTCTACTTATTTGTTTCAAAGAGGATATCTGAATTTTTACTGTCATTGCTTCTTCAGGAATGGATGGAGAGGGCGAAGAAGATCCAGTGCCCGGCTCCGCTGCCTGAAGAACCAGTCATTCCGCGTCTAGCGAAGATGCTGGTGCGGGCGCCCTATACGGCGCCGGCGAAGAAGGCCAACGGGGTCTGGAGCGGGCCCCCGCCGCAAGGGTGCTACGGAGGCGACGTCCGCAGACAAGACCCGTTCCTCCATCGCCGAAGACGACGATGATGAAGAGGAGGAGAAGGAGGAGGAGAGCAACTCTCCCCTTGATGGAGGGATAAAGAAGAGGGCGGCCCCCACAATTCTGGAGACGGAGGCGCCCAAGAGGGGGAAGGGCCAGCCTGCGGGCGGCTCCGTATGGGACGTCGACAGCAGTCTGGAGCGACGCCCCCGCACTAAGCCTCGGGCTGCATTGTAAGTGCTAAGACTCGTACATGCCCATAGATCTAACCTCTCCTCCTTGTCGTATTGACATGGCTAATCATGCTATTACAGTCCGGCCAATGACAACTCCCAGCGATCCCCATCAGAGGGTTTGTTGGACTCAAAGGAGATGTCCAGTGAGACACCGCCGGCCGCTTATTCTCCCAAGGCCAAGGGAGACGACGAGGTGCTCTCCCAACGGACCTTCCCAGGCCGGGGAGAGGCGCCAGAAGGCGAAGCCCCCGTCGCCGAACACCAGGGGGAGTCCATTCCCATGGAGACTGGGGATGAGGACCGTTCAATTCGGCCCTCAACCGGACTCGATTCCGGAGAATGATGCGGCTCCGAGATCGGGCACGCAGCCTCCTTCGAAAGAAGGGGGTATGCCTATTCCACCGGTGACCCCTGTCCAACCAGGGGCACAAGATAATCTGCTGGAAGCGCTACGAGGCGCTTCCATTGTGGACGAGCACCGTGTTCTTATGGGCATGGTGATTGAAAGGGTTCAGTCCACCAAGAACGGACTGACCAAAGCCTGCAGCACCCTGCTGACAGGTTTTGAGGTAAATGACGCAAAAGGAGAAAATCCCGACATAGACAGTAGCCCCTGAGACATTGTCTGGTGTCCGGAAAGAAGAGACCGGACAGAGGACCAATCCCTGATGGCAGGAAACTAACTAAACTTGTCTGAAATGAATACGCAGGCGTCGCTGTTGGCCACGGCCTCACATATTGCTGAAATCTCCGGACTGCAGCAGAGACTGGAGCAGGCCAAGGAGGAGCTTGGTCGGGTGAGGAGTCAGCTCCAAGAAAAACAAGGTATGTGATAACCCGTTTTATATTTAAGAAGGTAAAATGATGTGCGTTGACTGAAGTGTCAAGATATATATAGGAGCGACGACCGAGGTCGAGGCCCTGAAGGAGGCCCTGGCCGAAGCCGAGGGGAAGGCTGTCAAGGAGCAGGCCGCCCGTAAGAAGCTCAAGGCCCGGGTCAACGAGGTTCAGCAGGAGCTCCAGGACGCGGTGAAGGAGTGTGAGACCTTGGAGCGTGACGCGTCGGTTCGAGAGACCGAACTGGCCAAGGCTCGTCAGAGCGCGGAGACGGCCCGGAATGAGGCCCAGGGCACCCTCCAAGAGATCAAGGAGGCCAGGAAGATCGCGGCGGGTAAGGCATTTAGTATGCAAAGCAAGTATATGAAGATGAAGTATTTCTTAATAACCCGGATTCGGAGTTCTCCAGGAGCCTACGCAGATCTGCCGCGCAGTGTGTCCGATGCCACGGAATTCTTTCGAGCCGAAGAAGGGAGCTCCACGGAGAAATTGTTCTGGTCACAGTATCTTGCGCCAGAGCATCCCATGCCCTTCACCGAACAGCTGAAACAGCTGGTGGAGCTGCATAGGGTGGCCGAACTAGCCATGAAGTATTTGATAATTCAGCTATGGCCAGCCGAAGCTATGCCCGGCAGCTACTTCGGACTCGTGAAGCGGCTGGTGAACGCCTGTCCTCGGCTGGATGTTGTCAAGCAATCGGCCTGTATTGAAGGTGCGTGCCTGGCCTTCGCCCGTTGCAAGATGTGGTGGGCAAAGATGGACGCCGTTGAGGTGGCCAGGGGCCGCCAGAGGGCAAGGAGCACCGCACACCCGAGTGCTATTTCACGGATGTCCCAGAAGGGTCTCACATTGTGGCAACGCAGTGTGGGAAGACATTAATTTCGAATGTATATATTCGTATTGTCTTTGCCTTGTATGATGAAACAAAGTTGGTTTGTAATATAATGCTTGATATGTTTTAATTTTATCCTCCTGTGCGGCAGTGTTGTATGAAATCTGAGGGTTGGCCTTTGCCCCCACGTAGGTAGTACGGAGGTGTTCGGGATGGAATCTAAACAATCTTGATCCAATTATATGGTCCTTGTAGGAGTTGTTTAGCGCAACGAACCAGGCAATCAGACTATGCGTCTTAAACGCCCTCACTTAGCCATTGGAGTTTTACAATAAAACATGGGTGCGGCCCCTGGTATCCGAACCAGAGTGCTATCAGCGTCTGATCGGGAAGTACCGATCCTTCGCGTGATGCGGAAAAAATCTCCAACGATTTGCAACCTCCGAACAGCAGACCGGCTCTCGCCATATCATGACAGTCAGTTTTCGGCTTTCTCTACTGAGGTGCTCCTTTGGATAAACCAGGGCACAATCATAGCAGTTCTCCCTTTACTACCTTAGCCGATATAGCGGAACGTAAGGTAGCAAGCACAGGAGCCGGGCAACCCAACTATTGACCAAAGACATGATTCGGAGCCAATGCATATAATGCTAAATTCGGGGTGCCAAACTATACTGTAAAAAGTTGTCAGTAGATGGGACACAATTATATTCCCTCTACGGTTGTGTGGTGCATGTTACAAGTCCGGGCACATTCAATACGTCTGAAGACAATCTTGGAGTTCGGAAGGAGGAACCCGCCTTGCACTGCCGAAGACAGATCTACGCACCGGATACCTTGTCATTGTAGCCAGGTTCACGGGCTACTGAGGGAGTCCTGGACTAAGGGGTCCTCGGGCGTCCGACCTGTTAGCCATGGGCCAAACTGATGGGCTGTGAGGATACGAAGACTGAAGACTGCACCCGTGTCCGGATGGGACTCTCCTTGGCGTGGAAGGCAAGCTTGGGAACCAAATATGTAGATTCCCTTCCTTATAACCGACCCTGTGTAACCCTAGATCCTCCTGGTGCTTATATAAACCAGAGGTCTTAGTCCGGATGGGGAGATACTCATTACCATAGTCATATAGGCTAGACTTCTAGGGTTTAGCCATTACGATCTCATGGTAGATAAACTCTTGTAATACTCATATTCATCAAGATCAATCAAGCAGGAAGTAGGGTATTACCTCCATAGAGAGGGCCCGAACCTGGGTAAACATCATGTCCCCAGTCTCCTGTTACCATCGACCTTAGACGCATAGTTCGGGACGGCCTACCCGAGATCCGCCGGTTTTGACACCGATAGTCGGTATCTTCTGTTGTACTTTGAATGTCCTTGTCTTTCGGGTAGTGTCCTTGGGTAGGGCATCTAGGTCGGGCCTATGACCCTACCCTAGGTACATGACATCATCATTAGCCCCCGAATGGATTGAGGTTCGAGTGAAGAAGGGTTGAAGTTGGTTCCGACTCGGTTTCGTGCTTCGGAGGCATTCCATCGGAGTCTGGAAATTATATCGAAACTTCAACCTTGCATCAGTCGCCTTGATCGATTCTAAGGTCGTCGAGTGAACTACACTGGTAATCTTCAAGTGAGTTATAGGGCGAAATCCTTGGCACGATTGATTGCTCTGCGGTTCCCAGATCTCACGGGATTCGAAATCTTGGAGAAGCACGTGGGACGGAGCGTGCCACAGTAATCAGAGCGAGTAGGCAGGGGCACCTCGATCTCCGCGCCGCCTTTTTCGCCATGTATCGGGTGAGCGATTGTTGCGGGATATGACAGGATTGCTAGGGCCCACGGGTCAGCTACTCGGAAGCAGGCCCATAAAAGGCGTCGAGGCCGATGCAACATACAGTGCGCCTCATTCAATCTCTTCTTCCTCCGCTTCTCCACCGCACCTTCTTCTGCTCTTTGACGCCTCCGCTTGGCCCACGTGCACTCCCCCGCCGTGGTGAAGGACAGGACGGTGGCCTTGGAGCACGCCGAGAAGGCGACCACGGCGGCGAAAGGCAAGAATACGGCGAGGGGGACATCGTCACGATACGGTCTGCCCCTGGTTGGATCCAGGGATACTGGATCCACTCCACCGTCGAGTGGGAATATTTGGAGGGGTTCGCCGAGGATAGCATGACTGCTGTTGGATCCTGGAGGCTGCCGGAGGGGGAATCTGAGCCCCAGCCGCACGAGGGTGACCGCGTACTCCTCACTACTCATGTCGATCGAGGTTTTTCCCTTCCCTCGCATCCATTCTTTAGGGGTTTCTTGAACATTTTTGGTGCTCAGATTCACCATTTCCCCCCAAACACAATCACGTATCTTGTTGCGTTCATCTCGCTGTGCGAGAACTTCTTGGGCTGTCAACCACACTGGGGTCTGTTTAAACACATATTCACTTGTTGTTCTCAGTCGGTGAAGAAGGCAAATCCGACTGATGAAAATACGCATGTGATCCAGATGTGTGGGGGTTTAGGAATCCAAACTAGGGGTAGTAGCACATTTCCTTCCGTGACCCTTCCCGAGTCAATCCAAGGATGGCAATCGACCTGGTTCTACTACAAAGACGTTCCGACTCCTGGTCAGTCAACTGGTCTACCCCCCTTCACTATGGAGCGACTCCGCCAACCTTCTTCATTGACAGTGACCCCAGAGGAGAAAGGCAAGGTGTCTCTTTTAGTCAACTGGGTTGTTAACTTAGTTCGGGAGGGCGTGACTGGCATGGATCTGTTGGAGGTATTCCTCAGTCGACGCATTCAGCCTCTCCAAGCCCGTGATACCCTGATGTGGATGTACTTGGGCCCTGGAGACACCGCTCGGGTCCACCCAGAGGAGGTCGTCGAGGAGACAGTGGCTCAGTGGCTGAGGAGCATTACCGGAAACAAGGATAACCCTAGGGCATCCAGGGGAGTTCAGCCATTCGACACCAACCACGAGCCGGAAGAGGTCAGGCCCAAAATTACGAGTGTTTTCCTCCCTTGAACTGCAATTGCTCTTGAATCTGATTGATTTTTGTTGAGTTGTGTCTTGCAGATTTATACCAAGATGTATTCAATGCCAAATGGGGAGCAGCTCTAAGAGGGAGTAGATGGCGATGTAGGGAGCATCGACTGGCAATCTGACGACGAAAGTGAGGAGGACAGCGAAGATTCAGGTAGTAGTGAAGAAGTAGACTCGCCGCCTCGCTCTGAGTGGCGTTCCAAGCAATCGCACGACCCCGCGGGTGGGCGCGGCAAAGCAGCTCCGCCAAGCACGCAAGTTCCAAAGCGCACTCAGACTTCGACTCCAGATGTGTCGGAGAAGGCTGTGAAGCAGCCCAAGGTTGTGCCCCTGAAGCCCCGGAAGGATGTGCCCAAAATCAAGGTGGTCGTTCTCGTTGCCTCTGCGTAAGTGTTATGTTTCTTCTCTTTGTCTTTTATGTTATTGTCGACTCATTCGCTTGCTTGACAGAGTGAGTTTTGGAGCTGCCAGTGCTGCTACTTCTATATCGACAAGGAGCAAGATGACGAGGAAACTGCGGATGCGGCCACTTCTTGAGCAGGTACAGCCCCACAGCCATGCTCTTACTTAGCCAATTGTTCTAACGGTCAATTGAATTCTTACGGTCGAGTGTTTTGTAGCGCCGCCAAATGTTATTGAACTTCCAGACGACGATGACCATGAAGAAGTGCCACAATAGAACACAGGGAGAAGGGGCAGGACTTTGAGCAAGAAGGAGCCTGCCAGCAAAGTGTCTCACTCGACATCAGCATCAGAACCAGTCGTTCAGCAACTTGGTGATCTAGTTCAAACTTCTGTTTCTTTTGTCGATCCGGTGTCGACTGATCAACCTTTGGCGTCGACTGCTCATGCTCCTGCTCTGACTGTGCAACTCCAGGCTTCGGCTCCTCCAGCTGCATCGTCTGTTCCACCAAATCCACTTTTCGTTTCACATCATGTCCCGGAGGACCAGGTAGGCGCTGCCAAGGAAGCCATGATCCAAGCAGGCCTAATGATGGACCGAATGAAGGTGGTATATGAAACCAGCAAGGCTGCCTATGATGCGAGCTCTGCCCTTCAAGCCAACGTCAAATTAAGTGGGATTGTAAGTTGATCTCCGACTGGCTTTTAGCTCGATCTTTGCTCTGTTAGCATATGGTACTTGAAAACTGTTGCTTTATTATTCGTAAGATATCCGTGGATGAGCGTTTTTGAACCTTGCATCCACCCACTGGGTATTTTCTCCTTTGCTTTGTATCTCTTTCACTCGAGTCGACCAGGTCGTGTCGAGTGAACTCTTGAACCAGTGGGGGCACGCTGAGTGCACCCGCTGGGTGTAGTCCCCGAGACCATGGTCGACTGCGGGCGGTCGGCGGTGGTGTGAGAACAGATGTTTTTCTTGTTGTTGTTGTTTTGCTCCTTCCACTCGCACTGGGCGGACCATGTCGAGTGGGAAATCGAACCAGTGGGGGCATGCCAAGTGCACCCACTGGGTGTAGTCCCCGAGACCACTGTTGAATGTTTGATTTGGCAGTAGTATTAGAACTCTTTTTGTCATAATAACCTGTCTTTGCATCTTATCACTCGGAAGGGGCAGATCTTTGTTACAGTCGATTGACTTGTCTTGTTGTTTGCTGCAGAAATCTTGTGAGCTTGGAATCAAGTTTGCTGATTTGGAGAAGAAGCAGATTCAGCTTAATCTCGACCTAGAGTTGTCCAAGGATAACTTGCAGAAGGCCAAGATGAAGCAACTGCCATGGGAGGTAACCATTTGTCGACTGCTCGCCTTGCTGTCTTTTTCTTTCAATCTTTAAACCGAGTGATTCCACACGAACAAATGTGCGTAGTGAGCACCATCAACTCCAAGCTCATCTAAAGAATGTTATTTCTTTAGACAAAATGAAGCAGGCCCTGGAGCAGAAGGATCTTGATCATGCAGCGGCTCAGAAGACGGCGCGGGAGAAGACTGAACTTGTCGACAAGAAGCCGGCTTCAGTCGGCAAGTTGGAAGAAGAGAACGCCAAGCTGAAAACTGTTGTTGATGAAGCGAAGAAGGAAGTCGTGCAGTTGAAGGAGGAGAAGGTGGCTTTGGCAGATAGAGTCGATGTTCTCACTCGGAAGAGAGATGAACTGGAAACTTATCTGGGAGGTCTTGCCAAGAAGATGTTCCTCATGCTTGAAGGTACTTTCCTTTATCTGACTGGTTGTATAAAACTTTCCTATTATGGTACTATCACATCATCACCCATTTGCGGCTGCAGAATTCTGGCAGAACTTCAAGGAATAAACCGGGCGGATCGAGACAAGTTTGGACCCTATCACTACAAAAAAAGACACATTCGTGACATTTTGGGCCGAACGAAAAAAAAATCTGTCATACATATGACACTTCTATGACGATAATTGTGACAAAACCCGGTATCATCATAGATGTGGTGGGCTCCTACTTCTATGACAAAATATCATGACAGAAAATGGGCTTTTCGTCCTGGGCGGGCCGGAGACGCAGCTGCATGACATTCTTTGGGCCGTCCATGACGGAAAAAACCGTGGTAGAAGTGAGGGCGAGGAAAATTTGGGGGAGTTCCCGGTTATGGTGGGAGGTCGGGGCCGAGCGATGCGCGTTTCTCTCATACACATACGTGCGTGTGTGCGAGGCATTGGCTCTAACTAAACCCGAGCGAGGCGTTGGGCTCTAACTGAACCCGAGCGATTGCACTGCAGGCTACGCGTTACTGAACCCGAGCGATCGATCGATGGCTGTTAACTGAACCCGATCGCGTGATTCCTTCGCTACTGCTGCTAACTGAAGCCGATCGATGCTACCTCTGGGATGAACAGTGAGCGT
>NC_057808.1:519192734-519211889 GCF_018294505.1 Triticum aestivum | reverse complement strand
CACACCCCTCCCGATCAACAGGACCCCCGTTTCGACCGTATGAGGTCCGTTTCGTCCGTTTTGCGGTACGCCACACCCCTCCTGATCAACAGGACCCCCGTTTCGATCGTAGGAGGTCCGTTTCGTCCGTTTTGCGGTACGCCAGACCACTCCCGATGAACAGGATACCGTTTCGAACGTGGCCGGTCGAACACAAGGCCGTTTCCTCCGTTCTGCGGTACGCCAGGCCTCGTTTCCATCACCTATTCCATCCAAGCCCTCCCGATGAACACGACCACGCATTCCGTTCCGACCCAGCCGGTTGGCTCCCACGCGTTCCGTTGCCTCCCGATGAACACGACGCATTCCGTTGCCTCCCCATGAACACGACGCATTCCGTTGCCTCCCCATGAACACGACGACGACGTTGTTTCTCCGTTCCGACCCAGCCATGTCAACGAGCCCTCGCCGTACATATCTGTGAGTAGGCGTTCGAGACCCCGCCCGTATGTACACATACGTGGCCGTATTTTCTTTCTTGCACCCTGGCCGCTGTATGTACATGTACATGCTACGTGCGCGCCTCTACTACGACACGTGCACGCCTCTACATCCACCAGTATATATGTACGTACACGATCTCGACCAGAATGACAACGCTACGTGCGCTTCGACAAGGTGGGTCCCGACTGTCAGGCACTTCCTTGCGTGCGAAGATGTAGCTGGTGGGTCCCAGCAGTCAGGGGGCGGAATCGTTTTGTTTTTTTTTGCCCGGACGCACTTCCTTGCGTGAGAAGGTGTAGCTGGTGGGTCCCAGCAGTTAGGGGGAAATGTTTTTTTCACGAAATGCGGTGGCCCGTCCGGTGGGTCCCCGCTGTCAGGTGGAGGAATAATTATTTTGCGCATAATAAGGAGGCACTCCCTTGCTGCGGCCGTGGACCGAGCTGTCAGCGTCTCCACGCACAGTACTCTTCCGATGGAAGTCGGTCGGTTACCACATTGACCACACCGCGCCGAGAGCACTATGGCGGTGGACGACGGCGAGGCCTAGGAAGGGGACGACACGGAGGCAGGGAACACTCGGCAGTTGTTTCCCACGCGGAGGGGAGTACAACTGTACGAGGGTTTATTGGTTCGTCTGCCATCGCCGGGGAATAACAGCAGGTGTGGGTGAGTGGAGGGATGGCTAGGCCAGCGATGGGAGTACGGTGGGGCGGTGAGGCATGCGCGGCAGTACAGCCGGCCGCAGGGAGGAGGGAGCAGGTAGTCCCCTGGCGCTTGTTTGAGCGGCTGGAGCAGGAAGAGCAGAGATTGAAGAAGCACGACGGCCGTTGGATGGACATCCAACAGGCAGTGCTTGTGCGTCAACCTTTTTTTTAGGAAAGCCTCAAATCTGTGGAAAACAGCATACGCCCATCTGCCATTATTTCTAATAATTTACAGCCCATTTGTTAATTCTTAAGGTTTTTTTGGAGCCCATATTCTTTTTGTTCGCATTACAGCCCATATTGTGGCCACGGTTAAAAAATTATACGAAATTTTGCACATTTCGGTGCGGTCCGAACTGTTTTTAATCCCGAAATTTAGACTCACATTCAAACTGATTTTAAAAATAATTGTATATCAATATAAAATCCAACAAATTCTCCACACATAAAAATTAATGTAATTTAAAATCTTGAAATGAAAAAAAAGATATTTGAAACTAATTGCCGGTTTGATGTGTTTTAAAAATGTACAGCCCATTTCTCATTACTGATGGGCCATTTTCTCGGCCAGCCGAATGAAAGCTCTCCTCGTCTGGCAAATCACAAAAAAACTGGGATGTAGCCGTGGACCCAGCTGTCAGCCTCTCCACGTACAGTACTCTTCCGATGGAAGTCGTTCTTTGACCACGTTGACCACGCCGCGCGGAGAGCACCACGGCGGTGGACGACGGCGAGGCCTAGGAAGGGGACGACACGGAGCCGGGGAAGACGCAGCAGTGGAAGCCCACGCGGAGAGGAGTACGAGGGTTCACTGGTTCGGCTACGGTGTGAGGCTGACGTCGCCGCAGGTCCTGGCCAATGGTGGGAATAGTAGGGGGCGGTGAGGCCTCTGCGGCAGCACAGCCGGCCACGGGAGGCAGGACCATGCGGCACGACCGGCGCTGCTTTGGGCGGCTGGAGCAAGAACACCAGAGGTTGAAGAAGCACTACGGCCGTTCGATGGACATCGTGCGGTCACTGGAGCTAGAATCGTTCAAATTGACTAAGTTGACAAAGCCCTTCGTCCCCGTCAACTTAGTAGGCCCACAAGTCAGCCTCCCACCAAGGTGGGTCCCAGCTAGCCGGGGGAGTATTCATTCTTTTGTGCGTAATAACGAGGCACTTTCGGTGCGTCCGAGCTGACAGCGCGGGGAACGTTTTTTTCACGAAATACGGTGGCCCGTCTGGTGGGTCCTAGCAGTCAGGGGGAAACGATTTTTTTCGCAAAATACTGGTGGCCCATTCGGTGGGTCCCCGCTGTCAGGTGGAGGAATAATTATTTTCCGCCTAATAAGGAGGCACTTCCTTGCGTGCGAAGATAGAGCTGGTGGGTCCGACCTGTCAGCGGGGGGAACGTTTTTTCGTGAAATACAGAGGCCCTTCCTATGGGTCCTAGCTGTCAGGTGGAGGAATCATTATTTTGCGCGTAATAAGGAGGCATTTCCTTGCGTGCGGCCATGGACCCAGCTATCAGCCTCTCCACGTACAGTCCACTTCCGATGGATGTCGTTCATTGACCACGTTGACCAGGCCGCGCCGAGAGCACCAGGGCGGTGGACGACGGCGAGGCCTAGGAAGGCAACGACACGGAGCCAGGGAATACTCGACAGTTGTTTCCCACGCGGAGGAGTACGAGGGTTTACTGGTTCGTCTGCCGTCGCCGGAGATAACAGCATGTGTGGGTGAGTAGAGGGATGGCTAGGCCAGCGATGGGAGTACGGTGGGGCCGTGAGGCCTGGGCGGCAGCATAGCCGTCCGCGGGAGGAGGGAGCAGGTAGTCCCGCCAGTGCTTGTTTGAGCGGCTGGAGCATGAAGAGCAGAGATTGAAGAAGCACGACAGCCGTTGGATGGACATCCAATAGTCACTGCTCTCGTGTGTTGACTAAGTTGACAGGGCGTTGCGTGTGCGTCAACCTTTTTTTATGAAAGCATACGCGTCAACCTGTTGTATGCGCACAAGTCTGCCTCAAATCTGTGGAAAATAGCATACAGCCCATCTGCCATTATTTCTAATAATGTACAACCCATTTGCTAATTCTTAAGAATTTTTTTGTAGCCCATCTTCTTTTTGTTAGCATTACACCCCATATTGTGGCCACGGTTAAAAAGTATACGAAATTTTGCATATTTCAGTGCGGTCAACTGTTTTTAATCCAGAAATATCGATTCACATTCAAACTATTTTGAAAAATAATTTGTATAAATATAAAATCCAAATAATTGTCCACGCATAAAAATCAATGGAATTTAAGATCTTGTAATGAAAAAAATTGAAACTAATTCCCGGTTTGATGTGTTTTAAAAATGTACATCCCATTTCTGGGCAAACCGAATGAAACTCTCCTCGTCTTGAAAGATTTGTAGCCCAGCAGGGCCGATAAAGCAAGTAGGCCTTGTTTGGGTATTTCTTTAAAAAAAATAGAACTGGGCTAGCCATTTTCAGCAAGAAAAAAACACAACTGGGCTCATGATGTGGTAAATATAAATAAAACCCTGTCTAGACGGGCCATAGCCCCCGCACAGCCCCGTTGTTACGCTGATCCGTGGCTAAAACTAGTATAAATAACAACTGCTTGTTCCTCAAAAAAAACTGCGCGACTTGCTGGGTCCGTGGTGTCAGCCGCTCGTAGTGTAATTCTCTCGTTTATTGACTACGTTGACAATGGCGTGAGCCCTAGATGTCCAACCATTAGGAGGAACCATATTTTTGGGCTTGTACTATAGAGGCACTTGCTTGTGTACTGCCATGACGCTTGTGGGTCCCTACTGTCATCCTCTCCACGTACCGTCATCTCCTTGTTCCTCTCGGTTGTTGACGATGTTGACAACGCAAGAGGGCGGCGCACCGCGCACGGCGAGCGAACCAAGGCCGCAAGGCGAAGGACGACGGCGAGGCCTCGGACGGAATGAACAGGAGCCGTTGAAGATGCGCCGGCCAGTCGCAGGCGGAGGGGAGTACGAGGGTTGACTGGTTCAGGCGCAGGTGCGTGTTGGGGCTGACGTCGCCGGAGAATAACAGGATGTGTGGGGGAATAGAGGGAGGGAGTGGCCAACGTTGGAGGGTACGTACGGTAGGGCGGCGGAGGCGCAGCCAGCCATGGGAGGCGGGAGCAGGCGGAGCCGACAGGGTGGTTTGGTTTGGGCGGCTGGAGGAAGAAGAAGACAAGAGATAGAAGATACACGACAGATGTTGGATGTCAATCCAACGGCTGGTAGGCAGAATCGTTTGTTGACTGGCTAGTAAGTCGACACCATCTTGGATAGGCTATTTCCTCGCGGGTCCCAAATGTCAGAATCCAAATCTGTCACGGTCATGCAGCCTTTCCTATGAAAATTTACAGCCCATTTGATGTGCTAGTTTGAAATAAGTTTGTGGGTGCTGGTGGGGGCTAATCACTTGGCTTCTGTAATGCAAAGTGAGCTCAAGCAGCCGGCGGAAGTGATGTTATTTCCCTTGGTTGGGATTTGTTACAATATTTCACTCTAAACTAAACGAATGGCAAGCCATTTGCCTTGTTTCAAAGAAAATATGACAGTCACAGCCGAGTTGAAAAGGGCAGGAACATCTAACTCCATCTTACAAACTGTGCAAAAGCGCGAGGGTTAATTGTTCATCAGGTTTACAAAAAAACCAGATTGAAAAGGGCAACAACATCTAACTCCAGCACTGTTTTCGGCAGTCATAGTCAAATGGATCGGTCAGGTCCATAGAATGAACATCCTGGGTCATAAAATTTACTAGATTATGACCACAATATGTTGTAAATAGAAGCCCGGCACGTTCAGAAGCTCTTTTGCCCACCTGAAACTCCTTTTTTTGCTCTTCGACATACCCATCCGTCAAAACCATGCTGCTGATAAACTTAAGGCTGATGGACAATAGTAACCTCGCATTCAGCAGGAAGAATGTGACAAATCTTGTGTTTGCACGGTTGGCTACATATCGTTCTAGCGTTATTGTCTTCAATCGAATCTCATGAGAAGTGAGAAAATCCCGATACTTACGAATCCACCGATTGGTTATAACTTTCTTACCCCGTCATGTTGCCTAGATAGACATGAAGATTGAAAATAGTTAAGGTCTAAAAGAAGAGTGTCGAAAGAGCAACAGCTGAACGGTTAATTCTAGTACACTATATGCGGGCTTCCAATGTGCGTGAAATTATCACCTTTATATACAACTTCTCCAGACATGGAAAGCATTGCAGGAAGCCAATAATCTTGTTCAGATCAAAACTATTCATTTGGATATATAAGATCTTGACAAAATCCTGCACCATTGACAGGCCATCCGTGGAGAAACTCTTCATTGAGCATAGAACATAATATTAGTACAAAATGTGTACTCCAAGATGATATATAAATTATGCGCAGAAATTTAAAATGCACCTTATGGTTACAAGTGTAGATGATAATATAAAGTACCTGAAGAACTGTGGAGCCAAACACCATATTGAAATGAGCACAGAGATCATGTATTACACCCAAGGTCTCCAGTTTAGGCGCAGAGAGGACGGTTATTTGCAACGGTGAATAACTAGAATCAAGGATCAACCTTTGAAGTGAAGGGGCATCTTGGATGATGAGCTCCCTTCCGTCAAAAGAAATTCCAATTCTTACAAGGTTAGGCGACTTTATTTGGAGACAACCGATTCTAACTGTGAAAACAAGCACCAAGCACTCCAGCGCAGGGCAACTGGAGTGGATGATGCTGTGCAATGAGGCCTCCGATATACGAACCCGCACAAGTGAAAGTTTCTTGAGAAATGGGAGTCGAAGGTTTAGTACCAGATTGTCTGGTAGGTAGCACAGCGCAAAGGTGGCGGTGTGGAGAGAGGACGAAAACCACGAGATGGACATCGGTGATGAGGGCACAAGTTCATGGCGTTCGGTATGTGGTATGTGATTTCCAGGGGAATAGTAGAACTCAAGCAGTTGTAGTTCTGTGAAGTCAGGGGATTTCAGCCAGGCGTCCACCGTGTAGGGCATGGTATGCTTGCTCAGGTAGCATGACGGGATGCAGATGCTTTGAACGGAGCCCTGGTGGGAGGAGATGATGGCTCTGGGGATTTCAAAATCATTAAAGAGAGATAGCTGACGATAGTCGAGATTAAGGGGCACGACGCGCCATAGAGGGCGCCACCGAATTGAGAGGACTTGGGTGCGGCAGCAATCCTTGGTGGGGAGAAGCGAGATGATCTCCCCAAGGACGGCGTCCGGGAGATCGCTGATGCGGTCCACCCGAGATTCTACGGGTTCCTGGGATCCGGTGGGGGCGGGGTCGCCGCTTCTCCCCGCGCTGCCGGCTGCGGGATCTACAACAGGCGTCGCCGCTGGCGGGAGCCTCATCTTCTTGGCGATGGGGTCAACCGACTCCATTTTCCTCGAGGGCGTCGCGTCGCGCTCACGGATTTGAGCAGAGTAACGAATGACGAGCCTAGTTGTAGTGCGAGCAAAGAAGAAGGGGAGCTGGGGGTTTTCTGTAGGAGTGAGGAAGAAGGGGAGCTGGGGTTTTCTGTAGGAGTGAGGTGAGGAATTTGGGGGTACAAGTGGAGCGAGCTAACGTGAGGTGGGTGGGAGCAAGGAGGAAGAAGAGCACCCAGGTCTTTTGGGGGGGGCGGTGTGCTGGGTGTGGGTAGCGCCTCTCGTTCAGTAAATATATGGGCTTTTGAATTGATTTTACTATTTACAAGTGTGGATGGGCTGTTTTGTCTTGGGCCCAGAGAAACAATTACTACTAGTACAGTGGAGACACTCTACAGCTACCCAGAAAAACAATTACTACTAGTAGAGTGGAGACACTCTACCGCTTTTGGCTCCTCCTAGGTCATTGAAACGTCTCCCTCTACTGAATGCCGTTATAACTTTGTTCACCGACATGCGGGCCATGCAGCGCACGGGCCCAAATGCCATCCACCAAATTAGAAGGCAGTATGCAGGTGGAGAGTCACCCCGGTCGTAGCGCGGCAGTAACGAGCCATCGTATCACAAAACCCCACCTCCCCGCAGTCTAAGTTTGACGGACGAAGCAACCATCATTTCACTCTTTGCTGAATCCCCTTCTCCCTCACCGTCTTCAAGAAAGGCAACACTCGCATCTGCCACTGTTCTTCTCTCCGAACGAAGGGAAGGTAAGCGGATCCGTGATGTTGGTATATTTTCATTTAGAGAAAAAAAGAACTTTTGCAAAGCAGTAACTGATCCTCACTCTCTTTTTTGTTTCATTGTCATTGCGATTGTGTTTTCCTTTTAGTGGTATCCTAGTATTCGTCAGTTTCATGATAGACCAAGGAGAACCAGACAAAGATTTGCCGATATTGGAGCAGACGCGGGAGGCTGATCCCCACGAGACAGAGAGCTCCAAGAAGATGGAGGCAACCACCGAGACGACCCCAGATACGCTCACGGCCACTACTGAGATGGTCAACGCCCCGTTTGAGGTTACAGCCCCCGTGGCACTGCAGGAGCAGTTTTCCCCCTTCGAGGATGTCTCCCCCCCCTGAGCTGCTCAAGGTGATTTCCTTCTTTGCTGATCTCGATTGTGGTTTTTCATCTAAGTATGTGATGATTTTTTTAGAAAAGGAAGTATGTGGTGATTAATAATGCAAAATTTTATTAGCTTCGATGCCATGCTATACATAGTGGTTTAAATAACTTGTGTTTCTTATACTGAAAAGTAATTCAGAATTTGTTTCTGTTTCAATTAGAGCCCTGATGCAGACAAGGATTGTGTGGTTGTACATGTCACTCGCTATGAGGCGGACGACCTGAATATACGCACTGGGAAAACAGAGTTCTTAGGCTGTTGGATCCTGGAAGCCATTAATGTTATACCAATGAAGAGTTGTATTCCAGCCTCACTGTTGTCAGGCGTGTTGTCCAGGGTGTACTGAAGCACAAGAAGTTCAAAGCTACTCCTTCGTTTGTGAGGCATACTGTTCTTGTCAAGCTTATGCAGGAAGATGACGTGGCATGCCTCCACAGACAAGTTTATCAGTGGCAAGGCCACAAGGTTGTCTTCATGAAGGTTCACAGGATTGAGCTACCGCGGGACGTCCTCGATGATGTTCATGGCAAGGTCCGTCTTGTGTCTAGCCCAAATTAGATCGAGGCACGAAATAGTTGCCCCAGCTAGTGTTTAATAGTAGTTTGGATTGTGTCTAATTATCCGAACCTTGCCTGTTATCGACCCCTCTTGGGCTAGTACTCTGTTTGAATCCGTCTATGGGAACTGCTGCTACTTTTGTGTGCCCGTGAATCATGTGAGAACCATCGTAATTGTTGCCGAAACAGATGCGTCCTCACTAGTTTTTTCATGAATATGGCATGGTAAGACATAAGTTGTCACGGTTTATCATACGAGCACTGTGTGTTTTGATGAAATAGAGCACTCGTTCGAGAACCGTGCGCCGACGTATACATAAGTACTTGTAGACACTGTTGGTGCTACCCCACTTGTAAGCAGTTGTGCAAAACACGGCACATTTGCTCAGCTCACTTCAACACTAGGCTATCGACCAGCTAACTAACAACAATCTGTTGTCTGACATATAAGCAACTATGTATCTTGTTACAGTGGTTCATGCAGTTAATTGAGGCCACAATGTAATAAATTCCAAACGTTCACACGCTAGTCCAGCGCTCATGTGGAACACTCACATTAAACTCGTCTTCGTAAAAAACTTGAAAAGCATAAGTTAAGCAATTTTATACATCTGAATGATTCATAGAACATAACAAACATATACTAGTTCATAGAAAAAGACAAAGTTGTGAGAAGGTTTACAAATCGGGAAAAAACAAGCAGGCTTCTCTGAGAAAAGGGCCTCCCGGCAGGCTTAAATTTCCTGGAGTTCACTCTGGTTTTTTCTTGTTGCCACAATCCAGGGTTAGGTTCTCTCATTCCAGAATAACCAATTATAATTGTGGTCTCAGCTGGAATGCTGAACTGAACCATGCAGTGTACTGACCAGCTAAAATGCTTATGCATTCCACTAAATTTAAGCACCGCTATTTGCAGAAATAAGCAGACCACAATGCCTCTTGTCCGCGCACCTGTCCAAAAAACCGCCGTGCAGCCATGCCAGCTAGTCCTCGGTCCATGGATGAACTGGTAGAAAGTGCATTCCGGACTAGGATGCAGTTGTTTTCGCTCGTCCCTGCACTGCAATCAGGAAGTAAAACGTATGAATCAGCTTCTTTTAGATTGCGTTGGTCATTCTACATTAGTTACTACCAATGTAGGGATACCTTGAAGACGGGAGGTTATACGACGGCAACGAGGGATAGCCATCTCATTTTGCGCAGTTGTACTAAAACTGAGGTGTGTGCTTTTGATTGCGCGGATAGAAACGATACGGAGACAGACATCCCAAAACGATATGGAGACAGACATCCCTGTTTGCGCAAATACGAAATACAGTTATTTAAACAGTGACAGATATTACTACTTTCCCCCGTTTCCTCTTAGAACCAAGTCCTAGATTCATGCTACAGCTTTCCCACTTTATTCCCTGTTTGAACCAACGCTTTGAGTCGACTGTATGAACTAGCTTTACTTCTAATAATAGAAGTCTAGGTGACTTTGGAACAGCGGACGGAAGTAGAAAAGGATCCACACGAAGGGAGCTGGGGCAGTAGAGCAAGGCAGGTTTCGAAGGAATATATACCTGAGGGTCGTCGACATGTGGCAAAGACGGCGTCGGGAGGCCGCATCTTGGCCACAATACCGCAGGGAGGAAGAAGGGGTCAGAGGCCCTCCCGAGCCGGCGCTCTCTCGGAGAGAACGGCACGGCTGCCGATCGGGACGCGCGGGCAGTCGTTGGTCTCCTCCCTCGCCGCCGACGACAGCGTGAACGATGCACCTACACCCCTGCCCCGGTCGATGTTGTCCGGCCGGATTTGTGACCAGCCGTGAGCTGAGAGAGAGTGTGGCCACCTATGTGTTGCTTAGATCTGGAGAGCATGAGAGAGTGAATGAGAGGAACCCTAGTAAAGCAAGCGCTAAGGCTCCTGCTTTTATATATAGTGGAGTGATTTTGTTGTACCAGCTTCAAAAAAATGCGCTCCTACGTGTACCCGCGAGTGGGTGTGAGAGAACTAGTTCGTGCGTGCACCGCTTCTCTTCGTGAGAGTACAATATACAATGCCCAAAGAACGTTCGCCGCAAGAGTAATATTATAAGTGTGTGACGTGTGAGCTAAAATAAAATGTGCGTGCCGTCTTTTGTTTTTTAGAAGTTCTGAGGGTAGGGTGTGAAGAGCAAATATGTGCGTGATGTCTACCTGCAGATAGACGGTGGGTGCGACGTGCGAGTCTGCGAGAGGACTCGGGAGAGTCGTGACTCGTGAGGGTGCGTGTGCGTGAGAGAGAGGGGGGCACGTATCAATGCAATGCATGTGTCGGTAAATCATTATCCGACAAACGTTCGCCACAAGCCTTTTCCTGACGAACGCCGTAAGAACCGTTAGATCGGCATCCGACAGTGTCAGTTTTGCTATGTCATTTAACAGAACAGCCACCCCTCCTACACACAAATCTTCCACGTGAGTGTTAGCAACTGCCGTATGCTCCCTCCGTTCCAAAATGCAGTGCATATAGCTTTATTGAAAATTCGAACCTCGCAAACTTTTACCGAGTTTTCGTGTACCAAATTGCACATGTAGAATACCATGTATATATCATTTCATTCATCTTCGAGAGGTAACTATAAAGATGGGTGAGGAGTCTACAAAGAAAGACCATCGTATCACCCGCAGCAATTTCAAGCATCCTTTAGTGTCGAGGAATATCATAGGAACTCTATATGACATGATTTTTATAGGATTTTTTCCTTTAGAGCCAATTGGTTCATAGGAATAGATTCATATACTCCACATTTCAAAGGAAATAAACATGATATCATTTCTATAGCTTTAGAGCCACTTGGTTCATATGAATGGATTCCTATACTCCCTTAATTTCAAAGGAAAATAAACATTAGCGTATATTCAATAGAAAAGTTCCTATGATATGAACCAAATTACATCTCTTTTCTAATCCCTCCTCATAGGAATTGAGATACATGTCATCTCTAGATTCAATAGAAAAGTTCTAATGATGTGAACCAGATGACATCTCTTTTCCAATCCCTACTCATAGGAATTGAGATGCTCCATGTCATCTCTTTCCCTACAACTTCCATGTATACATCTTCTATTCCAAAATAGATAATACAACCCACTAGTAGCTTTTTTTCCAAAACATACAACTATGGCACAAGAACTATATAGTGTGCCAATAACTTTGAAAGATAGTCGCTGGATGAAGCTAACCCGACAGTGCAGAGATAGGAAAATCCGAGCACTACTGGCCGTTGGATATCATCAACATTCCACCAGATCTGCCACATGTACAATTTAGAAGACTCCATGGTTGAACTTAAGCATAATGCACAAACCTCAAAACACAAGCACTTCTCCATTGTACTAGAATCTTCTGTATCATAATTGATTATTTTTTTAAATGAATTGCCATTATTTGTTTTTTACTTTATGATTTACAATGCACAACCCCATGAATCTTAACATTTTTATAAAACTAATTGATTTTGAAAGAGATGAACTATAAGAACTAAACGAACATCTACATCATGCATATATGACTCAAAGATTTACATGCTATAGTGTGTATTTATTCATAATTTGGTTTCGAAATCTCATGCGTTCAATACATGTGTACCTTACTAGTTTTGAGTAGAGTAGCAAATTTCACGCGGCCTCGGGTATATCAAAATGCATGGCCCATGCATCATTGCCTTTCGGTCGAACCTACGTCCAAAATTTTTTGTATGTACTATATCTCCACTGGTCCCCGAACCCAAAATGTTGCCTCGTTCCCGTAAAACCAAGCGGCCCACACATATTTAAGGCATCGACTCGAACCCGTTTACTACGAAGTGGCCTTGCACGCCGTAGTACTCCTACAAACCCTACCGCCGCACTCATCATCGGTTTTCTTCAAGAGGACGAGGGAGAAGCCGATTTGTAGTGGAGGCGCTTTCAAAAAAAAGGATCTGTAGTGGAGACCCCTACCCTAGGGTGCCCTAGGTAGCTGCCGCACGCATCATTGTTTTCTCTTTTCTTTATGCTCTTGCGCCCTAGAGTGAAATGATGGTTGCTTCGTCCGTCCAGCTTAATGCGGGAAAGGTGGGGCTTTGTGATTTGACCCCTCATCGCTCATTTTCTACTACTGCGGCGCTACGACCGGGGTGCCTCCAACTCCAACCGCTGCTCCGAACTGTACTTTGGTGCATCGCACGTGGAACAAGACGGTGGATGAGCCACATGTCGGCCAAAGGGGTCCTGTTAAGTGTGTCGCCATTTCGTGTGCGGACTGACCCTGCTTGAGTTGCTACGCCAACACGACAGGAGCATCCTACCACTTGGTTTTTCTCCTTGGTGAATCCCGACTATATTGATCTAAAAAGATACGTGCTGAACTACCCTCTCCATCTTGGTTTTTTAATTTTTAGGCGTCTTGGTTTATAGGGCCTGCACGTAGTTCTAGGTCATCCATTTGACTAACTAAATATGAGTTACTATGTCACAAAAAGTATATCATTGGATTGTTAAGCGGATGTAGTTGTATTTAAAAGTCGAGGGCGAGGCTTTTCCTCCGCGGTAGGTGGGGCAGTTCCGCCTAGTCGGTTCGACAGAGACGCGAGAAGACGAGGGAGTAGGCTGCTGCAAACGTAGGGCTGTGTGATTTGACAGCGAGTTACTGCTGGACAGGTGGGGCCCCGTGATTTGACTTGCCATTATCATTTTAACTGCGGCGCTACGACCGGCGTGAGTCTCCCGATTCCTGACCACCTCCATACAGGTGCCTCTCCCAATGCTCCACCATGCAAGTAGAGGCTGGCTCTTGCATGAGAGCCCACTTCTCCACTTTTTCCTTGCCTCTCTTTCCTCCACATATTCAAAAATGCCATGTAAAGCGCACTATTGTACTTACTTTTACTTGCTCCTAGAGGTGCTTAAGCTTGCCACATAGGCATAAAGTCTGATGTGGCAAGTTAATCAAGAAGAGAGAGACTAGTTTGGTGACCCAAGGAAGAAACGGTGCTAAGCGCGTGGACCTAGGTGAAAAGACAATTTTGAGTCTATAGATATTTAAATGAAGCAAACTTAGCAACACCATTTCGTTGGAAGAGGTCACTCCTTGGCAAATGCAATAAATACTAGTACTCCCTGTGTCCCATAATATAAGAACGTTTTTGGCACTACACTAGTGTCAAAAACGTTCTTATATTATGGGACGGAGGGAGTACGAAGAAAGAGATAGAGAGGAGTAAAAAAAATACACTTATAGCCAACCTTATAGCCAACCTTGTTGTAGTATGAGTGACTAAGTGATGACTATGTATGACATGCCAACATCAGATAGCCTAATGCACCGTGTTAAATCTCCAAGGGCGCGACCGCGCGAGCGACGCGACGGTCGTGGTAGGCGCGACCATGATACGGGCTGCTGGCAGCCCTTGGATCTGAGATCAAACGGTCGCATGCTAAGTTGCTGAAAATTTGCAGAATAACCCTCCAGGATAGGATATTCACCTATAGGTCTAGAATCATGCCATGCAACCGTTCGATCTCAGATCCAAGGGCTCTCGGAAGCCCGTATCATGGGAGAATGGATAGCCACTACCCTGTCGTTCGCACGCTGGCAGTTCGCTCCTACTCGTCCCCGCATGTCCTTCAATACTACGGCGGTTCGCTCCTAGTCGTCCCATCCATTCACATTACGGCAGTTCCACTAATCCTAACCCTCCTCCCAAATCCATGGCGTCCCAAATCTCCATGATCGGCGGTGAGTACAAGGTTATAACCATCACCGGCGATGAGTTCGACGTCATCTGCACCCGTTCTTCCTCGACGGTGAAAGGATGCCTTTCTCGCTTCAGACGCATGTTCGAAAACTCAGATGATGAGTGGGTCGCTAGGCTAGATGTTGAGTACACCACAGTCCTGGGACGAGAGCAGGATCTAAAGGACGAAGAGAGGAAGAAGCCCGCCGTGATCCAGGTTTGCGTACATAACGTTTGCTTGGTATACCACATATGCCATCCCGACGTTGAGTGCCAGGATTTTAAGAACTTCCTCAAGGACAAAACAGTGAAATTCGTTACTGTAGACTTTAAGAACGACAAAGAAATCCTGGTCGGATAGGCCTCGTTGTAGGCTGGTGCCCTCTCGTCAGCCTTCAATGCTGACCATGGCAGGAGCCATGGTTCATCCTTCGTACCGTAAACTGGAGAAACCTCATTACACATTTCATCGTCATGCATGGCAGCGGAATGTACTAGATATAGACCACATCCACTACGCTGCAATGGATGGCTACCTTTGTTTCAATATCTACAAGGGTTGGATGAAGAGCAACAGCCAAGTGTGCGGTTCAAGCAAAGAAGTATCGGCCAAGAGGAAGAGGGACAAGGACGAAGTCAAGGACGTGGATGAGGACTCCGAGTAAGGTGGCAGTGTCGTTGCTCATGGTGGTTCTAAACTTCTAATGCAGTGTCTACTGGATTAGTTGCATAGTTTAATTTCAGGTGTGCTTAGTTTAATTTGAGGGGTGTGTTGTGCTGAGCCCCCAGCAGAACTATGTTATGTTTCTTCTCGTTACTTTAACTCTTCAGTATGTACATACTACTAGTATTTCTTTAATAGAATTTAGCACCCCAATTAAGCACGTACTAGCTTTTTTAATAGTACTATATGCATAATTTGGCGACGAGCGCTCTCCATATGTACCACCTTTTTTTTAATTTCAATTTTTGCTCCATGGCGCAATCCATCGACAGTGCTACTGTACAAAAGTATACATTTTTTAAAAGGCTAGAGTACTGTTCATCACATATATAGCCAGTTAAATTCTCAACCTAGAACGACGTGCATGCCATGTAGTAAACAGATACGGAGGAAGTATAGTAAAAATGAGGTGATTTTACCGAGCGATCGGCGGGAGAGCATGGCCTGTCATGCGGTCCCACGTGTCATGATGTACCAAGGCGATGCGCGTGTCCCTCTTGAGGCAGAAGCAATACTACGTGGTTTGAGATGATGGTGAACCGAAGTGTGAAACAATGGTTGCTTCGTCCGTCTGGGAAGGTGCGGCATTGTGATTTGACGTCTCATTGCTCATTACTACTACTGGGCCGGTACGAGTGCGGTGCGTCCCCCTGCTGTTCTGCACTGTTATTTGGTGCTTGACACATCGACCCGGTTGCTATATGTCCCACATGTCGGCGACAGGAAGTACAGAATTCATGAAAGGGAGCATCGACGGAGGAGTATACTACAGAATTCATGAAAGGGAGCGACTTAGTTTTGGGAAAATCTGTTTTTACGGAGTACGTACCCACTAGGGTTTATAGGGCTCATCTAAAAAACATTTGTTTTTCCGTTTGATAAGTCTCAATTCTACTATACTAGTAGTAGTACCATTACATGTTGGATTTCGAGGTGCGTTAGATCACCCGACGCAAGCAGTGTCAAGAGGAAACTAACCAATGCATGTACAAGTTCATGGAAATTTAGTGGCCATTCATGCATTCATTCTAATTAATGCCTCGGTAAACATAACTTCTTGAGAAAAATGAGCGTACTAATTACTTGTGCAAACTACGAAATTAATTCGACCACTCACCGTCTACCTTGGTTGGAGAGATTTTGAAATTGAGCCATAAACTGGAAAGGAGGGAGTAGTAACTTTTGTCTCAATTACTATTTGTGGCCTTGTATAGAGGCAAAATGTATTTTTTTATAGTGGCCTTGTATAAGTAAATGGAGGGAGTACTAACCAAAGTACGTAGTAGGGACAAGGAGTAAACGGAGGGAGTAGTTAAATTTTCTCCTCATGCTGCGAGCCACCACGCGCGTGGGCGAGGGAGCGGACGTAAAGGCGTACAGTACTACTACTACTACTACTACTACTACTACTACTACTACTACTCGTAAGCAAGCTTCACCTCATCCTGCGAGCCACCGCGCCCGTGGGCGGGGGAGACGGCGTACTAAGCAAGCTTCTCCTCGTTCTGCGAGTTGACGGGACACATCAAAAGTACTCCAGTGTATAGAGCCTTGCCTCTAAGGTAGGCCCCACATGGTTTGCCTCTTTTTTTAATTTAACATAACGCGTTAAGTCGCAATTTGTTTGTTCACCCGTGGTAGACGATCCTCCCTCCACCAAGTGGACAACCAGTACACGTGCCAAATTACCACGTGGGCTGCCTTTTTCGTACAGAAATGAGCTCCACCGTGTACCCGCGCGGGTGTGGTTGGGAAAGAGACGGGAGTACGTGCGCCGTGCGTGCACCTCTTCTCTTCGTGCACGTCCCCCACCTACGTGGGTGTGTGTGGGAGAGATACAAACCGAGACATAATGCGCCGTCCATCCCCATGCCTCCGCCCAGTCCGACCACCAGTCAGCACCACGCCCCAGTCCTCCTCACCTTATCTCTCATCTTTCTCCCTCCATTTTTATATACAAGGGGCCACTATCAAAATTACAATTTGTAGATATACAAGGCCACTAACACTAATCGATGCAATATTAATGGTGTTTGCCTCGTGGTACTAGCAAAGGAGGACATTAATTATCCCTTGCATGCATGCGGGAGTTTGTAAAAAATGCATCTTGATGTTCCGTGCAATGCACGGGCATCTTGCTAGTCCATGAAAAGAACACATGGCAAAATTCCACAGCGAACGAGGGTTTGAATCTGTTGGGAGGGGCTGTTTGGATCTTGCCCGGGGTAGCCAAAATATTGACGACCCGTTTGTCCACCGGTGCCTTTGCCACCGATGAACGAGGAATGGCTCGGGTGCTCATGCTGTCATGCATCCTCCAGCGCGCACGTTGGAGACGGGCTCGCACGAGCTGTGTTTTTTTGTCCCACAATGCTGCCCGAGCCGCCCGCAGACCGACCGGTGACCCGCAAATTACGCCATCCAAGCGTAGCCGCACACATTATGATAGCAACTCAACCAACCGGACGAAATTCACGCAAACACGTAGACAAACTGATATTTCATATAAACAACGACGGAAATCATATAAAATACCGGATTTTCATACAAACATGACGGATTTCATTACATTCAAATGAACTACGCGGTGCTAGTTCTGGACAGCACAGGTATATAATACCTGGCCTAAATGGACGCCCGCCGATCGATTTGTGTTCCTCATGTCCAGCAGCACGATCACCGGACTGCCGGGAGCCCCAGAGGTATATGCTTCAGTGCAAAGGACGGCTCGCTTCCCCACTGCCCAACTGATATCATTGGCTGGTGCCGAAGATGATGGTGGCCGGCACCGGTTCGAGTTCATCACCGGCCACTACTTCGCCATGGCTGGGACCGGCTCGAGTTCATCCTAACATTCCCCTCTTCCATGGAGCCCATGCGGGGTCCACGAAGGTCCTCGCAACAAAAGGATCCGGCAAGACACCTGCTGTGTACGCCGGCGTCGCCTCCGCGGTGGCCTTCATGGGACCCAAGCCGCGGCGGCCTCCCGTGTTCTACTTCTCCTCGATGATGGCGGCGGACGCGGAGGCGCTGGCCACCGACTCGTCGCTCTCCGCGCACCCGGCTTCTGTCGCTGCTTGCATGGCGCGGCCGCCGGCATGGGAGTCTCGGCCACAGAAACGGGAGACGCGGTACGAGGCGGCAGCGTGGACGGCAGCAACGACGCCCGTGCGCCGCTCCTCGTCGAGCTGTCCTGGAGCGGCGAGTTGCTGAACCGCGCGCCGGCTTGGGGCGGCAACTGGCTCCGTCGGGCGAGGGGAGGGAGGTGGATCAGCGAGCTGCATAGCTCGTATCCGGCGGGCTACCCAGCCGGCTTGGATGCGGAATAACTACTCTTCGTAAGCCATTGTAAGAGTGGACAAAATGGTGGAGGAGATAGGGGAGCGGCGGAGGTGTGCGATTCTTGGCCGGCGTTTGGCCTCGTTTAAATAGGAGATTAAATAGACAGCGGACGGGAGGAGCTCGGCCGGTGTTGCATTTAACGCCGGCCCGATCATGAACGGACGTGTGTCCAGAGTGGGTTTCTCGGCTTCCACACGGGCGGGTTTCATGGAGGCGTTTGAATGCGGCACGGAGGCGTGTTCAGTCGGGCGTGCCGCGACTGGCGCCCTCGACTCTGACCTAGGACACCGCGCCGTTCTTCCACTGACGTGTGGGCTCTTTGGGTGCATGGCCTGCATGTCAGTGACCCAACATAGGCAGCGCACAGCAGAGGAACCTTTGGCGGGCCAGGGCGGGCATTTCATAAACCGATGATTGTTCATTGAGTGTGACGTCATCTTTTTTATGTAGATAAGCCTACTATGTTGATAGCCCGTTCGATACGTTGTGATTCATAAAGACCGCTGCAAACATCAATGTTCTGCTTATCACAGATAAGATTGATTAATACCCGTAACAATCCATGTCCTTAACAAAGGGTGCATGCACGTATAGGTTGAGCGTGTGTCTTGCGTCGTGTGCTGTATGCATGCAGGCGTGCGAGTGTTGCGTGCGTGCAAGGGTACGTTTCAGTGTTGCATGCATGGGTGCGTACGTGCGTGTGTTCGTGAGTGCATGTGTACGTGTCAGTGTTGCACGCCAGCATGTGTGCGTGTGTACGTGTCAGTGTTGCATGCCTACATGCGTGCGTGTCTTGCGTGCGTGCATGTGTACGTGCGGGGTGAGGCTACACGTCAGTCGACTGACTTTTTCATCTCTGGTCATTAGATTTTCCAGCCGTTGGATACGAAATCAAGGGCCTCTAGTTTATCATCAAACTCCAACCCCCCCTGAGCCGCCAGCCACCACCGGCCGAACCGCCCGCCCCCGCCGCCCGCGGCCGGCCCACCCTCCCCGAAACCACTCCCCACCGCCGG
>NC_057808.1:519179060-519192376 GCF_018294505.1 Triticum aestivum | reverse complement strand
ACCGACCACTAATTTATTACCATTTCTGTCCTTCATATACGCGCTGAGGGGTGGGCCCTATGGTAATGTGCGCTGCTGAATGTGGACCGTTTGACTGGTCAATTGATCGTGTTATCAACACATTACAATGACCGTAAATGTCATCAACAAAATGCATGTGGTGACCGTGATGAGCTTATTCTGAAGTCCAGTGACCATATCGTGCTTTCGCTTCAAATACAATGACCGTAAGTGTCGTCAACAAAATATGGAGCACGCATCAAATGCAAAGTCCGTTAGTGTCATCAACAAAATATGGAGACGTATCGTGAGCTAGATGCCTTTGTACTATTGTATATGCTTAGTGGCCGATTGTGTGTGTGGTGTGGTGGGCACATCATTTCTAGTTGTGGTGGGTCAACATGAGGACTCATGGGTCGGCTCCATCCTGCGCCACATATAGGTTGGACCGAGACGTGTTATACGAAGACCCATGTGGAGGACTCGGCGTACAACACGAAGCTACCAGAGTCGCGGAGGACTCTATCCCCACTGGTGATAAGCCGACTATATATGATTTGTAACCCTAGGCCCTTAGTATGTTATACAAGCTTGGGGGCTAGTTCGTCGATAGTATACACACAAGCACAATGCCTGGTATTCACGTGTACTTTGTACACACCCCTATCACTAATATACAGTACCAGGAGTAGGCTCTTTCTTCAACTGCAAGGGTCCGATCCGAACTAGGGTAAAACTTTGCCTCGTATTACCATCCAGCCTAACAGCCAAGGATATCCTACCGAATGATATGATGCAATCATATCTGCCAACTACTAAGAGAGAGGTGTGTCGGGGGGGCAATGTGTGTGAGAGAGGCCTAAAGATAATGTGCGTGCGGGAGACACGTAGGCACATAGATGTGCGTATAGAGTGCTAGTAGAGACCGTGCATGTGTATATATGCATGTGAGAGAAATAGTGTTTTCCAACTGAGATTAGTGAAAAAAGAGTGGTACATAGTAGTCAGAAAGAGAGAGAGAGAGAGAGAGAGAGAGAGAGAAACAGAGAGAGCATGTGCGTGAGACACCCCGACACCCTGAGAGAGATTGTGAGCATGTGTGAAAGAGAAATGCCGATGCATATAAAGTGTGTGCACTTATGCGTTAGATAGAGAGATATATAACGCGTTTGTGAGAACGCGGCGAGGCATAGTGCATCTACGTGTAAAAGGCGGTTCTACGGATTAAATTAAAATATAAATGGCATTATTATTTTTGGATGAGATCATGAATTTTGCAAATTGCGTATGGACGAAAATCGGTCTATCAGACACCCATACTCTATTGAATTCTAGCATGTGCATGTGTTTATTTCATATTATCGATCCATAGAGTGAGAGCGGTTTGAAATACAGGCAATGGATGCTTTTGCAATTCATATATAAACATTAATTAGTGCACTCCATGTTGTTAGTGTGAAGCACTTTATACATTTGTCACTTGCATGGATACATTCCAAATTGCTAGCTACGAAATAGAATACATGTCGAATTCAACATAAAGGGGGTTTCGAAGATTCGAATTCATAGGAAGTGCATTCATCTATTTGAACCCGAGATAATGGCATTTGTAAATCAGATGTAAAAGGGGGCATCAATCTTTGTTGTGAGTTTGAACATGCTATATATATTCATACGCATATCTAACTTTTTTTTTGCAACCAAGGAGATTATATCTGGAACCATGCATGAACTGAGGTAAGTTGCATATTTTTTAATATATACTCGTGTACAATGTATATTCAAATGTACCCCCTCCATTCCAAAATAATCGTAGCTTTAGGATTTTCAAGACTAAAGATTTGTGAAGTTTGACAAATCCTGAAAGTTCAATTCAAGAGAACCGAAAACGTTAATGCTTCTGCTCCCAAATATTGAACGAAGCGCCAAATAGGCCTCTGGTCACCCAAAACCGCGCGAGACTAATGTTTTGGTGGTAGGAAATTACTGTCCTAACTCTGGCCCGTGTAGCCTATCGGCCTGATGTCCAAAGGTCTAAACCGGGGTAGGTTTGTAACTTCACCAAGACGCCAGTCTCAACCGCCTCCGAGAAGCATTCATACGCCGTGGGCGCCTACCCATGCGCTCGGCCGAAATCTATCCCGCCCACATTTGGGACACCTGACATGACTGTTCTACCCCCAACCCGCAATATGTCCGAAATTTTAGATGGGGGCAAAGTTTGTAACTTTCCCCAAATTTCAAACAAGCGCGTCTCAAACCGAAACATTGTTCCCCCTTAGTTCCCCGCCTCCCTCCGTTTCCCCATTCATACTCCGTGGGCGCGAAAACGCCCTCTCCACCAGCCGCGAAACCCCAGCCTCCTCCGTCCTCCACCCCATAGCAGCCAATCCACCGCCGCCCTCCTTCATCATGCCAGAGTCGGTACCCCGACGTCGTCGTCCAACGCAACCGCAACCGCAACGCCCTCAAGGACATAGCAGCTGAAGCCGAGGCAGAGCTGCCTCCACGACGCCAACGCCGACGTGCGCCGTACCAGAACCACTCAAACCATGCCGTCCTGCGCCTCACTGCTGCGGCTCCACTGTCGCAACCGTCCACCACACCGGAGCTGTTCCCGCTACGCCGTCGTTCGCCGCCTCGGATCTGCTTCCCCGCCGCCGACAGACAGCCACCGCACCACACTCAACAACTTGGCCATGGGTTCGTCCAAGGCTGCACCATCCTCCACAACTTCTGGTTTCCGGCGAACAACAAGAAGATCGTCGGAAAAACAGAAGGAGGACACAGCACTGCCAGCAGAAAGAGGTACTCCTCTTCCCTTATTCGTGCAAATCTTACGTCTCCGCTCACACCGTATTCATCCCACGAAAGAAGATAGTTGAGCGCTTCTTACTGCATCTTCTTCGTGATACTAAATGCACAAGGTGTCCTCCCTTTTACTATTTCACCTTTGCTAGAGGTCAGTAGCCCACCTGGATTTCAATTCAGGGTCAGTCGAAACTGCAATTAAAAGAAGCAACACCCGCTTAGGCGCGCGGAGCACCTAGTCCGCCTGTTCCCCGGGGAAGCGGTGCATCGGTGTCTATCATACGGGTGTGGGGCGCAGGAGCTTCTTGCGCCCGATCTGGAGGTCGGCGGGGCTTGAATGGATGGCCGGGGGGCGGTGCCAAGCACGGCGGTGCGGTGAGGTCGAGGGGAGGGCGCGGGCAGGGGAGGAATACTGGGCCGGTGGTCGCTGGCGTTTCGAGGAAGATCGTCAACACTGACTGGCTGGAGGTAGATGAAGGCAATCTGCCCGTTCTTTGTACATCGGATGGTGCAGAAAAAATGTACTGACCTATTTGCTTTCAGTCGACTGTTATTTTCATAGAATTCTATAGTAATTTAGTGTGCCATGCTTGTTGTAGAGCTATCATATGTCTCCCGTCATTTATTTCTCACCGACCTGCTATCTGCTACCTTTACACTGTACTAATTGTGCACACACTTCACCCATACTCACACTATTGTTTTTTTATGCATGGGTATTTCAGACTCTGACACAGTGTTGATGAATGCAGAAAAGAAAAGACAGAAGTCGCTCCAGTGTAATTCGAAGATAAGCACTAAGCGTTTCAGCGCTCTAATGGGTGCAGTGTCAGCAGTTGGAGACAGTAAACGTAGCTCTGCAGTTGATGATCTCAATTGCCACACACAACCATCCCAGGTGCTTGCTTTAACTTCGCGCTGTCAAATGTGGTTGCATGTTGCATATGGTGTCTAGCTTGTATTGCTTCCAATTTGGTTAAATTGCATCTACTTACTTTACACATTATACCTTTGATAATGACATGCCTTCCTGTTTTTGATACATACTACATATGTCTATTAACCATGTTCGTACATCAAACTAATGCTCTTTTGTATCCCTCGTCAATCACTTATGATGAGACAGTCACCCGAGTGGGTTACTGTGAGACGCCCTACTCGTTTAAAGAGTGCAGTGTCATCCTCCCCACATGATTCTCAAGAAACAGCAAGGCTAAATGAAGATAGTCAACGTAGCTCTCTTAGTTGGCAGTGTGATATGTGGTTGCATGTTGCATATGGTGTCTACCTTGTAATGCTTCTAATTAGGGTAATTGCATCTGCTTAGTTAACACATTATACCTGTGAATATGACATGCCTTCATGTTTTTGGTACATACTACGTCTTTCTATTAACCATGTTCTTACATCAAACAACTTTTCTTGTGTATCCCTCATCAATGCTCCTAATTTGTTAAATTGCATCTCCTTAGCTTACACATTATACATGTGAATATGGCACGCCTTCCTATTTTTCGTACATACTACATCTTCCTATCACACCATGTTCTTACATCGAACTACTGTTCGTGTGTATCCTGCGTCTATCACTTATGATGAGATAGTCACGCGCGTGGGTTAATATGAGACGCAATACTCTTATAAAGAATGCACTTTCATCCTCTCCACATGATTCTCAAGAAACAGCAAGCCTAAATGAAGATATTGAACGTAGCTCTGTACCTGAAGACCGCACTTCCCCTACACCACCATCACAGGTGCTTGCTCTAACTTCGCAGTGTGATATGTGGTTGCATGTTGCATACGGTGTCTAGCTTGTAATGCTTCTAATTAGGGTAAATTGCATCTGCTTAGTTTACACACTATACCTGTGAATATGACATGCCTTCCTATTTTTGGTACACACTACATCTATGTGTTAACCTTGTTCTTACATGAAACTACCTCTCTTCTGTATCCTGCATCAATCACTTACGATGAGTCACCTTTATTCGTTGCATATTGCATATTATTTCTAGCCTATTGTCATGTATTGCTTCTAATTTGGTCAAATACATTTGTTAGGGCACCCTTTTAATTTGGCAGAGTGATATTGGTTTCATCTTTCATATGGTTTCTAGCTTGCATCGATTCTAACAAGTTCAAGCACCTTGTGCTTAGTTTACACTTTATACATCATACATGTCAATATGTCACGCCGTCCTGTTCTTCATACATATTCCATCCTCCTATCATGCGGCTGCCTTACATGAAAGTAGTGTTCGTCAGTATCATGCATCAATGAGTTCTGAAGAGCAAATTTTATTCCTTTTTCTTGTGGGTTTGACTTGACAAGGCAAAATCAAGAAAGAGGAAGGAAAAGAGTAAGGAAGGCGACGATGGTGGTCCTCTCCAGCAACGTAAATGGAGCATCTGTACCGATTCTCCTTGTATTGATAGTGCATTACAAGGTCCAAGTCTCCGCTCCCCTACTCCACCATCCAAGGTGCTTGCTCTAACTTGGCAGTGTGATATCTGGTTGCATGTCGCATATGGTGTCTAGCTCGTATTGCTCCTAATTACTGTAAACTGCATCTGCTTAGCTTACACATGATACATGTGAATATGACACGCTTTCCTATTTTTGGTACATACTATATCTGTCTATCACACCATGTTCTTACATGAAACTACTCTTCTTGTGTATCCTGCATAAGTCACTTATGATGGGACACCTTTAAGTTGGCAGTGTGATATTGGTTTGTGTCTTGAATATGATTTCCAGCATGTATTGCTTCTAGTTTGATGAACGCCACCTATGACGAGACAGTTTTAACTTGGCAGAGTGATATTGATTGCACCTTCCATATGGTGTCTTGCAATGTTTCTAATTTGTTGAAGTGCCTTCTGCTTAGTTACCACATCATAGGTGTGAATATGTCAAGCCGTCCATTTTTTCATACATATTCCATCCTCGTATCATGACTTTGCCTTTCATCAGAGTAGTGTTCGTCAGTATCATGCATGAATGAGTTCTGAAGAGCGAATGATATTCCTTTTTCTTGTCGGTATGACCTCACAATGCAAAATCAATAAAGCTGGAGGAAATTGGCAAGGCATTGGATGATGGTGGTCCTTCCGAGCAACTGAAACGGAGGTTCTCTACAGATTCTACTCCGCCATCCTCCCAACAAGATTCGCAAGACAACGCAAGGCTAGACAGTCAACGTAGCTGTGTAGATGATGAGCACATCTCCCCTACTCCACCATCACAGGTGCTTGCTCTAACTTGGCACTATTATATGTGGTTGCATGTTGCGGATGATGTCTAGCTTGTATTGCTTCTAACTTTGTTGAATTGCATCTGCTTACTTTACACATAATGCCTGTGAATATGACATGTGTTCATGTTTCTACATCAGACTACTATTCTTGCATATCCCGCCTCAGTCACTTATGATAAGGCACCTTTAAGTCGCCACTGTGATATTGGTTGTGTCTTGCATATGATTTCTAGCATGTACTGCTTCTAATTTGTTGAAACGCCATACAGTTTGAACTTGGCAGAGTGATATTGGTTGCATCTTTCATATGGTGTCTAGCTTGCAGTGCTTCTAATTTGTTGAAATGCCTTCTGCTTAGTTACCACATCATAGGTGTGAATATGTCACACCATCCTGTTTTTCATCCATATTCCATCCTCGCATCATGTGTTTGCCTTTCATCCGAGTAGTGTTCGTCAGTATCATGCATGAATGAGTTCTGAAGAGCGAATTTTATTCCTTTTTCTTATCGGTTTGACTTCACAATGCAAAATCATTACAGCTGAAGGAAATTAGTCCGGCAGTGGATGATGGTGGTCCTTCGGAGCAACTCAAACAGGGGGTCTCTACAGATTCTACTCCGCCATCCTCCCAACAAGATTCGCAAGACAACACAAGGCTGGACAGTCAACGTAGCTGTGTAGATGATGAGCACATCTCCCCTACTCCACTATCACAGGTGCTTGCTCTAACTTGACACTATTATATGTGGTTGCATGTTGCGTATGATGTCTAGCTTGTATTACTTCTAACTTGAATTGCATATGCTTACTTTACACATAATGCCTGTGAATATGACACGTGTTCCTGTTTCTAGAACATACGTGTACATGATGAGCACATCTCCCCTACTCCACCATCACAGGTGCTTGCTCTTACTTGGAACTGTTATACGTGGTTGCGTTTTCCGTATGATGTCTAGTTTGTATTGCTTCTGATTATGTTGAATTGCATCTGTGTAGCTTACAACTTATACCTGCAACGATCACTTACCCATAAGGCACATTTAACTTGGGACTGTGATGTAGGTTGCATCTTGCATTGTCTTCTAGCTTGTACTGCTTCTAATTTCTTGAAATGGCACTTACGACGAGACACTTTTTACCTGATAGAGTGATATTGGTTGCATGTTCATATGGTGCCTAGCTTTCATTTCTTCTAATTTTGTTGAAATGCCTTCCGCTTACTGTTTTTTAATACATATTCCATCCTCCTATCGTACGTGTGAATATGAAACGCTGTCTTTTTTTGTATATATTTCATCCTCCTACCCTGCGCTTGCCTTACATCAAAGTAGTGTTCGTCTGTATCATGCATCAACCAGTTATGCAGAGCTAATTTTATTCATCTTCTTGTGGTTTTGACTTCATAAGGCAATATCAGAAAATAGGAAGGAAAAGAGTAAGTTAGGGGATGTTGGTGGTCCTCCGCACCGACGCAAACAGAGACTCTCTAGATTTGCCACTGCAACTGCTAATGAAATTTAAGTCCCAAGTCTACATGATGAGTTCATCTCCCGTACTCCACCATCGCATCTGCTTGCTCTAAGTTGACCGTGTGATAATTGGTTTCATGTTGCATATGTTGTCTAGCCTGTATTTCTTCTATTTTGATTAAATTGCACCTGCTGAGTTTATACGTTATACATGTGCATATGACATGGCTTTCTGTGTCTAGAATACACTGCATCTATCTATCATACCATGTTCTTACATCAAAGTACTGCTGTTGTGTATCCCGCATCAGTCACTCATGATTGGACGCTTTTAACATGGCAGTTTGATAGTGGTTGCATCTTGCATTGATTTCTACGTTGTACTGCTTCTAATTTTTCGAATTGCCACTTATGACAAGACACTTTTAACTTGGCAGAGTAATATTGGTTGCATCTTTCATATGGTGTCTAGCTTGCATTACTTCTATTTTCTTGAAAATCCTTCTGCTTAGTTTGCACATCCTAGCTGTGAATATGTCATGCCGTCCTGTTTTTCTTACATATTCCATCCTCATACGGTTGTCTTACATCAAAGTATTGCTTGTCTGTATCATGCATCAATGAGTTCTGAAGAGTGATTTTATTCTTTTGTGTTGTGGGTACAGCTTGACATGGCAAAAGTCAAAAAAGAGCAAGGAAAATAATATAGTAGGGGGTGATGTTACTCGTCGGGTGAAACGGAAAAGGTTCTGCCATCAAGATTCCGCTGGTACTTATAGTGCAGTAGAAGGTCCAAGTCCACCGGCTAAATCTACAAACACAGTATCACCTGCTCCACCAGCTGCAGCATCCACTTCAACTGTACCAGCATCTCAACCAGTTACTCGTTCGTTTGCTCCGGAACTAGCCAGTTCCTAAGCTGCCTTCACACCTAACACTACTTCCGAAGCACTGCTGACACAACAGGACTTGGCAAGATCAGATGAACCTCATGAGCATCAACACCAAGACGGTACCTGACCGAGTCAAGTTGCAGTTGCATGCTCCTTTATATGTACTCTCACAGTTTGATGTACACTAACACTTTCCATATTCGTTGTTGAACTAGCACCATGGGGCAAGCGGAAACAGACATCAGGGATAATGCTTGACAGATTAACAAAATCTAAAGGAGGAAGAATGGAGATCCATTTTGAGGCAGGTTTAAAAGGGCCACGTGATGCTACACAGTCAGCCAAGTTAGTATCAGAGGCAGCCGTTGTCGTTAGGTGTCATGCACGTATCCTCCCAACGTGGATCCAGTACAGGAATGAGAAAGACAATACCTAGTTTAACACCTTCCTTGACCATTTATCCGTAAGTAATGTTATTCATCGCAATTAGTAATATTGTCTTGCTATGTCCCATACTTTCTAGCTTCCTCCTAATAAGACTCACATTGTTTTTTCAACAGATGAGGTTCAAGTTGGATCCGAAAGATGATGCAACTAAACAAGCATGCACTCATGTTTTCAGTCTGCTCTGCGACAGTATCGGTACCACCTTAGAAAATCTCACTTTGAAGGCAAGGCTAACAATGAAATCGCCCAAACATCTCAAGTGGAATATATTACAGATGAAGACTGGACAGCCCTCGTTAAACACTGGTCTGATCCAAAGTATCAGGTAGGCTATATGTATTTGCTCAGACCACATATTGAACTTGTATTTATGTATGTGCCTTACAAGTGTATCTTCTTCTAGGCTAACTGTTTGAAGAACAAAACCAACCGTTCTAAAGTGAAATTCCAACAGACAACAGGATCTCGTAGCTATATTACACACTGCGAGGCTCTTGTAAATAGCTGCTACTTCCTTCTTTTTTTTGTGCCATATTATCGTATCTATATTGACTTGTTCCAAATACAGAGGAAAGCCCGTGCGGACCAAAAAGAACCTGAACCGAATGCAGTGCAAATCTTCAAGGATTACCACACCAGCAAGATGAAGGGCATGAGCACACCAGTTCAAGCCGCTGTTGTAAGTCCTTACTCCTCCTGCCTTGAACTGATTGGTATTGTGATGTGTTCATTTAACTACTTGGTTTGTAGCCAATGTCAGTTACTCTGTTCACTTTTATTCACAGTTGTCTTAACGTATCAGTTCACCTTACATGGTTTAAAAGAGATGAAGGATATTCTTTTGGTCTTGATCTGTAATCTAGTTGTTATGTTCACGTGCGCACACAATGATAAAATAGCCTGTTTGTTTTATATCTGTTTGCCCATGATATGAATGATGTCATACTATGTTCATCCTACTTTAAACCATAGATGTCAACGAATGTGAGGAAATAGACAATACAGTAGGCATGCTACATGGACATATGTTCCGAAAGTGATTTTATTATGTAGTTGGCACTACAATACATGCTAATGTATTACAGTAGTTCACCAAAATAAGTTATGTATAAACGTTTAACCTACTTTGTTTGTTTTTGTCTCATTAGTAACTTATCTGGTACACTAATCTACAAGTTCAAACTTTCAGGAAGCTATGGAACAAATGATTGAACACCCACAACCACCTGAAGGTGACGAGGCTACTACAGGCACAATGTCACCTCTTGCTGCAGTGCGTCAGTATCTCTCCACTAACAGTGCAAAAAGCACCTTCCTGCGTAATTCTGGGTTGGTTGTCAAGGTAACCTCGTCCAAATCGCCTACTGAAAAAAATCTTCCTACTAGACAGAGTGATATATCTGTGCTCCAGACACAAGTCCAATCCCTAATGGACGTTGTTTCGGAAACAAGAATAGTGGTTGAGAAATGTCGTCAAGATATGAATGGTTTTGAAACCAGACTATCAGACATTCGCTTCGTTGTTCAAGAGCAATGGCGGAGAAAAGGTGGAGATCGTGCTGCTCCATCAGATTCTATAGCCTGAAACATTAGCACTCAGGTCAAATGATCTGTGCTTCTATACATCTGATGGTGCTTTTATCTGGAAGGACTGTAAACTTTATGCCGACAGGCCTTTTGTTGTATGGTTGGAATTTATTTTGTTGTGATACAACATTTATGATGCTGCCTCAGGCTGCAGTAATTACGACGCTATTTTTGTATAGTGTAGGTTTATCTTAGTAATGTATTCGGCCGAAAGCTTCGTAGGAGCCCAACATGCCAACATTCGTCGGGCCCATTCCAATTGGGCTAAAAATGATTACGGGCCAAAATTGGCATGTAGCCCACTAAAAATATCTTATCCTAAATCAGCATAAGCTTTCATATTTTTCTCGTAGGCCTATGCCCATAGTGGGCCTTTAACAGACCTAAACATAATTTGGGACCTCAGTAAAAATAGGCCGTTTACAGGTGTAAATATCTCGAGCCCATAAAAAACATGGGCCTTTAATAGACCGAAAGTGAGATTGGGCCCTGATTGTGCCAAATAACCCACTGGACTTAGCAGGCCGAAATGGTGGCCCATTTACGATGCGGATTTTTGACAGGCCGAAATTCGGACGGGCCGTAAATGCCCCGACCTAATACACGGGCCTTTAACAGGCCGGAACTTCGGTCGGGCCAGATTATCGTCATTTTTATATGGGCCGTTAATGGGCCCGATATGACGTTGGGCCACATATGGTTCATGGTTTATGTCCGGCGTTAACAGGCCGAAAATGACAATAGGCCGAAAGTGGCCCAAAGCTATAGTGGGCCTCTAATAGGCCGAATGTCAGACATGGCCGAATATGACCCAAATCCTTCACGGTCGTTTATGGGCCCGAAGTTTTGATGGCATGTAAATGGGCCCAAATGAAGCCGGACCTTTAACAAGTCGGAAATACACCGGGCTGTAATTCGGCCCAATTACTTAGCGGATTGTTAACGGGCCAGAAGTGACCATGGGCGCGTTGATGACAAGTTTAGGACAGGCCATTTACGGGCCGATTTGACAGAGAATGTTGGGCCTTTAGCTGGGCCGGCCCATTATGGTCTGCAAAATCTTGTGGGCCTTTAGCTGGGCCAGCCCATTGTGGTCCGCAAAATCTTGTGGCCTTTAGCTAGGCCGGCCCATTATGGTCTGCAAAATCGTGTGGGCCTTTAGCTGGGCCGGCCCATTATGGTCCGCTAAATTTTGTGGGCCTTTAGCTAGGCCGGCCCATTATGATCCGCTAAATCTTATGGGCCTTCGGTTGGGCCGGCCCATTTAAACTTTGTGGGCCACTTTTGGGCCGGTCCACGTGTCAACATATCAGAGGCCCATCTCGACCGTTGGATGAGTGACACCTGTGCCAACGCGGAACTGACGCGTGGATCCGTCAGCCAATGAGAATTTTACACGTGGAAAATCGGCATTGGTCGTGGCTGTTAACGAGTTATCGGATCCAAAATCCGACCTGATAGCTTAACGGCGTTCCATTACGGTGGATGCCATGTGTCGGTCACCCTTGACGAAAGCACTTCTGTGACGCGCGATTTATCGTCATAGAAGTGGACACATCCGTGATGATAATTTTGGCAATGTCATGGAACACTTCTACGACAGCACAGTTATGACTATCTTGATTCTGTCATAAATTTGTCATGGATGTACATGCATGACAGAAAACGCGACCTACTGTGACAAACACGTATCATCACGGAAGTGTATTTTTTGTAGTGTATCTATTCTCCTGTCAAGGACGAAGCTGCCATGAACGTGCTGTGACTAGCATACTGCCTCGCCAGTGTTTTGGACTACCTTGCCCGACTGAAAGCGGCAGTGTCGCGGATCCACACGGAGCTCTGGCCAGGAGCAATGTTTCAGAATGATCTTGAGTCTCTGATGACTGGACTCAATGAAATCCCTGGCCGAGTGTAGGCATGGAAGAAGTCATCTGCTCGCTGCGGCGCTGACGTGGCTCTGTCTCTGGTCCGAGTTCATTGCAAGGAAGTGAAAGAAGAGAATCTGGCGGCTCTCAAGGTTTCCAACACCAAGAAGCTTCAATTCCAATCCTTCATGGAGACCTGCATCGACGCTGCTACTCATATTGCAGACGGTGTCGACCTTGACAGTTCCGTCGAGCCAGCAAGTCCTACTCCTGCTGAGTGAAAACTTGATAACTTGATTCTATTTGCCTCGGAATGCCGAGTGATCCTGTAATCGTTAAAACTCTTTCGGGCTTGACATCCGAGTACTTCTGCTGGCATTTCTGAACCTTCATAGATTTATCCAAACTTGGTTGCTTTATTTTGGATGCAGTTGCTCTGCCTGTATTGCCTTCAGATTTTTTTGACTTAGGTGAATCTAGGATCATAACTGAGTCTCCAAGTGAGAGGATTGCTCTCCATTCGGAGTAAACGTTGTACTTGCGGCACAACTCAGAGTGCAACGAGATGTTGTACTTGTGGTGCAGCTCAGGGTGCAACTACACTTGTACTTGTGGCGCGGCTCAGAGTGCGACCATACTTCCGAGTGAGAGGGTTGCTCTTCACTCCGAGTATATTTTGTAACTTAGGCGAGTATGGGGTCGCAGCTAAGCCCCCGAGTAAGAGGGTTTCTCTTCACTCGGAGTGTTTTTGTAACTTAGGCGACTACGGGGTCGCAGCTAAGTCCCCGAGTGAGAGGGTTGCTCTTCACTCGGAGTACATTTTGTAACTTAGGCGAGTACGGGGTCGCAGCTAAGACCCAAGTGAGAGGGTTGCTCTACACTCGGGGTGTTTTTTGTAACTTAGGCGAGTACGGGGTCGCAGCTAAGCCCCCGAGTGAGAGGGTTGCTCTACACTCGGGGTGTTTTTTGTAAC
>NC_057808.1:518200394-518215367 GCF_018294505.1 Triticum aestivum | reverse complement strand
ACATTAAAATTTTGTTAAAACTGTGAACAATTTTAAACTTATATAAGAATTTATTGAATATATGTTATTATTCAACATGCAAATTATTACATGAACAACTTTGTAATTCATAATTTATTGTGTAGATAAATGCTAAATCCATACATGATTATTTAATAAAGTAATTTATTTTAAACATATATATTATTTATTACACACTATTATAATTTACATATATTCTATAAATTTCTCAAAAAAAGAGAGTGCAAAATGGGATGTAGGGACTGCAGCCTGCTTAATAGTCAAAGAATATATAGCAGCAGCACCCATAAAATGCGTGAGGGTCAGATGGTTAGCCTTGCGCTGGTGCTGCCCACAGGTCAGCTGCACAAGTCCTTGCGCGTGCTAGTTTTTTATTTATTTGTGGGAGGCTGACAAGTGGACCCTTGTGGCCGTGGCATAGTATTTTTCGTGAGGAATTTTTTTTGGCAAAATAGCAGATAATATTTTCATGAGAAAAAAATTTGAGGTTCTTTTTTTGTTGCAAAATAGCAGGCTACACGTCCACTTTGCCATCTAGTCGCAGACAGCGAGCCCCATGCCATGTTGGCATGCTGAATCAGCACTCTGTTCGTATAGAAACGTGATTTGCACCGTATATGCACATCAAAGCCAAGTTGAACACCAGTTCAACGTATACCGCAAGTTTTAGCACTAAACTGACTTTTCGCGCCAAGTTGTGACACCAATGGTGTAATTGACTCTTTCAGAAAATCAGTCGTTTCACACACTAGTCAATGTGTACGTGCAATGCACGTTAATTTGGAAGTATATTAAGTGCATGCGAATATTAAGTAGGATATTATTTGCGTGTTATTATGTGATTAGCACTATACTTGGCATGAAATTAACTGCATGTTAAACGTGTTGAGCACTCGACATTGAAGCGGTTTAGATCATTGGATTGACATGATTTGATGGCCGAGATTAATTGGATCTGCCCCTTTGGGTCTTTTTATATTGATATAGATATAGATATAGATGATGTTTATGACAAAGAGTTAAATACACCGGGGTGCCTTAACTTGTCTAGCACGGTCACTTTGGTGCTCAAAGTTGTAAAATATACGAAACTGATGCTATAACTTATCCTGCCGTGCAAATACGGTGCCTCGTACCGTATCTGAGTGTACGCTTTGCCCATGTGGCTTGCCAGTGTACTGACAGCCCACATGTCAGTCAGTGAGAGCAGGAAGACGTTGAGTGACCCGTGTGTGATGAGTTTTTTAGAACCCCCCCTCCCCCATGTTTTATTTATTTACATATAATTGTATCTCAAATATGGATGCATGCTGACTAGTCCCACCTTTCAAGTGCGGGTCCGGCATGTCAGCATGTGTGGGTGGATGAAATAATACGAGAGAAAATGTGAGCCTACAGGATTCGAACACATGATCAGATGTGCAAGCTATACACATGCTAGCCAATACGCCAGACACAAATATGCACTCTTTCCGTCCAAAAATACTTGTCATCAAAATAGATAAAAATGATGTATCTAGATGTATTTTAGTTTTAGTAGTTTTAGATACATCTATTTTTATCGGTTTTTATGACATGTATCGAACGGAGGGAGTATATACAGTAAGATGATGTAATTCTTGTTATAGTAATGAATTATACCGGGGGAAATAATGAGTAATGAAGGAAAATAGGAAATAAAAAGCTGTCAGAAAGGGATTCAAAACCATGACCTCAGGTGTGAAGTCCTTGCAACACGCCGATATCCTCTTAGTCATGTAGAAGGGTTAGAGCAATATATGGCATACCTATCTACCTCTTCTGGTGATTTTCTTTTCCATTTTCACCCGCAAAAAAGAGATTTTATTTTTTATTTTTACATATGACGGACCTCTGGGTCTGCACAAGTTTTCTTTTTTATTTTCTCAATTTCAATTTCAATTTCATTTTGATATTATTTTTCCCATTTGGAAAAAGAAATTTAAGAAAAAAATTACAAGTGCCATAAGATTTAAACAAATTGTTAATGCATTTGAAAAAAATGTTCAACATGTTTTTGAAAAATGTTTCACGTTTACTAAAATATTTTAAACGTTTTTGTGAAAAGTGTTTTGTCATGCATTAATTTTTTTGACAATGTGTATTTCAAAAATGTTCACCGTGTTTTTAGAAAATGTTCAACGTATATTAAAAACTTATTGCAAAATTATTCTTAAATTACTACAAACACGATTAACATGTTCGCACATTTCTAGATTTTATTATTATTACACAATAATTTTTAATATACATTGAATTGTCTAAATCCACATAAATTTTAGGAAAAATTAATGTTTACCTCTTCAAAGTACGCAATAATGAAAATAGAATAAAGGAAATTTAAATGTACAATAATTTCTTACTGATTATTATTGTTTTTTATATGGTAAAGTTTAAATATCATAACAACTAAACAGGAACTTGAAAAAATGAAAATGAAAACATGTACAGAATGTGTTAAGGAATAGAAGAGCGATAGCGGAATTGTTCTATATAAATTTCTACCTAGTACAAGACCACATAGCATGGCTCGGCCTGGTAGCTAGTTTGCGCTTGCACCGAGTAAGAGCTCCCAGGTTTGCATCCCGCTTACCTCTTTTTTTTTTCGGGGATTTTTTTTTATTACTCAAGGAGGCCTCTCAGCCTTAACCAAGTTTATAAGAAAGTCTGGCCCTCCTGCGAACCAGACTGCCGTGCGGGGTACTACGACCATACGTAGTCAACACATGACTAGCGTGTCGGTGTACAAAAGTAGGGGCTCTTCTTTTGACCCTTTACTTGTGCGCGGGCAGTTAGAGCCGCACCCACGACCACACTTAGTAGGGCAGAGGAAGGAAGCCGGAAGGAAGCCGAAGCCCAAGACGGCCAAGGCGAATGCCAAGGCCAGAGACACAAAGAGCAGAGGGCCGAAGCAGGCTCCCCCGGCAAGACCCTTGTCGGGGCAGCCTCAGCGGCCCCGGTAAGGGCCTTGCCGGGGCAGCTCGCCCAACACCAGCGGAGCGCGCCACCCTCGAGCCCAAGGTTTCCAACACCATCAACCACATTGGGACCAAGGCTCGGGAGGCACCTCCATGGTGGCATGCAGATCTTTGTGAAGATCATAAATACACAAGATTAGTTAAGGACCAGAAGACGGCGACCCTCGGCGGGATCCTAGCCCAGAAATCCACAAGACCCCCGGCAAGCGCCTTGCCGGGGACGACCGCAGCGCCACGTCAAGACCCTTGGCGGCCCCCCGGCAAGACCCTTGCCGAGGGCATCAGCAGGGCCACAGCCAGGCCCGCGCCTGCCAAGACTCCACCACCGTCCCCAAGCAGCTGTTAGCTCAACCAGCTGGGCAGGCACCTGCGTGGAGACGGGCGGCCTCTACACCAACTCAGCAAGCACCCGCGTGGTGGCATGCGACCCTTCGTGAAGGCTCCACCACTGCGCCAGCCCAGTAGCCAGCCAACGTGGCGCAGCAACGCCTCGTCAGCCCGGACGCGCGTCGGAATCGGGCGAGGCGGGGACAACTGGGACGTGCTTCCTTGCCGTCCCTGATAAAGTAAGAGGGGCACGTCGGCAGCGCATTAAATGCGTTTGTCCGACGGTGCCAGAGGATAGACTCATCCACTGTACACCTTTCCACCTCCTGTGTGCCACTGTGGTAACCCCTTTCCAACTATAAAAGGAGGCCCGAGGCATACCGGAGGGGGATTGGGGGCTCTTTGAAACTACGCAGCCACCGTAGCTATTTGAAGAGCTCAAGGACACTTTGAAATACATCCACCAAAGCAGGACTAGAGTTTTACGCATCCTCGCGGCCCGAACCTGGGTAAACGATCCGTGTGCTAGCTCCTAAACCTGCTCTTCTCACGACCCCGCGCCCGCCGACCGTAGAAGGGATCCCAGTGATCCCATAGGTGTCGTTCTCACCGACTTCTGCCAACGGCTACACTGCGCATATACAACCTCTCTAGCCTCAAGGGCTGCTAGACTGCTAATCTCTTCAACGAGAGACCGGTGCTACGATCTATCTGTCGTGGGTGCTTTGAGCATCGTCACAGCCTCCGCTCTATCCATCTCAACAATGATAGGCATCGTCGTCCTGTGTAAGGCAAGGTCTAGGCCTTCTCTACATGCCGAGAGCTCCGCCTCCAGCGCACTCACACATGTGCGAATTTCTCTGCATGCGCTATAGATGATATCCCCTCCATCATCTCGAAGGATCATGCATCCTCCCGCTGCTCCTGTGGCTGCAACAAAGCTGTCATCTGTGTTAAGTTTGGCCCAGCCCACACTAGGGGGGGGGGGCAGCTCGGCCGCGCTGTCGCTATCCTGCAGGGCTACACGCGTGGCGGGCCATGATACGTCTCCAACGTAACTATAATTTATGAAGTATTCATGCTATTATTTTATCATTCTTGGATGTTTTACAATCATTTTATAGAAACTTTATATCATTTTTTGGGACTAACCTATTGACCCAGTGCCCAGTGCCAGTTGCTGTTTTTGCTTGTTTTTACATCGCAGGAAATCAATACCAAACGGAGTCCAAATGCAACGAAACTCCACGGAGATTTTTTATGGACCAGAAGACATCCATTGGGCCCGAGCAGCACCTGGGGGGGGTGCCCCGAGGGGGCACAACCCGCCAGGGCGCGCCAGCCCCCCTAGCACGCCCAGGTGGGTTGTGCCCACCTCGGTGGCTTCCCGCACCCCCTCTTTGCACTATAAATTTCCAAATATTCCGAAACCCTTCGGGGTTAACCTAGATCAGAAGTTCTGTCGCCGCAAGGCTCGGTATCCACAAAAACCAATATAGACCCCGTTCCGGCACCCTGCCGGAGGGGGGAATCATCTCCGGTGGCCATCTTCATCATCCCGGCGGCCACCACGACGAGGAGGGAGTAGTCCACCCTCGGGGCTGAGGGTTTGTACCAGTAGCTATGTGTTTAATCTCTCTCTCTCTCTCGCTCTCTCTCTCATGATCTATATCATGGGCTTTGTTAATATAGATGGATCATATGATGTTTTTCCCCTCTATACTCTTGTTGTGATGAATTGAATCATTACCCTTTGAAGTTTTGTCTTGTTGGATTGAATATTCAGATATGAGAACACATGATGTATGTCTTGCGGTATGAATACTTGAGGTGACAATGGGGTATCGTATTGATTCACTTGATATATGTTTTGGCACTCAACTCGCGGATTCCCGAGGTGACGTTGGGGTAATCTATGCATAGGGGTTGATGCACGTTTTTATTATCTCTTCTCCGATAGAAACTTTGGGGTCTCTCTATAGTTCTTTGTGCCAATTGAGTATTATGAATATGAATTTGCTTTGGTGTTATTTTAGTACAAACTCTTGATTAGATCGATCGGAAAGAATAGCTTGCGTTATTTTAGTACGAACTCTAGGATAGATCGATCGGAAAGAATAGCTTTGAGGTGGTTTCGTACCCTACAAACAATTTCTATCTTTTGTTCTTCGCTAATAGGAACTCAGGAGTGATTCTTTATTGCACTTTGAGGGATAATCATATGAACTCAAGCATTGCAATACCGTTTTTGTGCCCGTTACTATTTGCTACCTTGCTGTTTTTATTTATTCAGATTATAAAAATATATTTCTACCATCCATATGACACTTTTATCACCATCTCTTCGCCGAACTAGTGCACCTATACAATTTGCCATTGTATTGGGTGTGTTGGGGACGCAAGAGATTTCTTGTATTTGGTTGCAGGGTTGTTTGAGAGAGACTATCTTCATCCTACGCCTCCCACGGATTGATAAACCTTAGGTCATCCACTTGAGGGAAAATTGCTACTGTCCTACAAAACTCTCCGCTTGGAGGCCCAACACGTGTCTACAAGAATAAAGTTGCGTAGTAGACATCAGGCCAGCACAAACCACCATCTTCCCCTTCTCCATACTAGCTTGTGGATGTTGCTGGATGCATAATAGTGAAGTAATTGAAGGAAATATGCCCTAGAGGCAATAATAAAGTTGTTATTTTATATTTCCTTATTCACGATAAAGGTTTATTATTCATGCTAGAATTGTATTGATCGGAAGCCTAAATATATCTGTGAATACATAAACAAACACCGTGTCCCTAGTGAGCCTCTACTTGACTAGCTCGTTGATCAAAGATGGTTAAGGTTTCCTAACCATGGACATGAGTTGTCATTTGATAACGGGATCACATCATTGGGAGAATGATGTGATGGACAAGACCCATCCGTTAGCTTAGCATAATGATTGTTCAGTTTTATTGCTATTGCTTTCTTCATGTCAAATACATATTCCTTCGACTATGAGATTATGCAAATCCCAGATACTGGAGGAATGTCTTGTGTGCTATCAAACATGACAACCTAACTGGGTGATTATAAAGATGCTCTACAGGTATCTTCGAAGGTGTTTTTTGAGTTGGCATAGATCGAGATTAGGATTTGTCACTCCGAGTATCGGAGATGTATCTCTGGACCCTCTCGGTAATACACATCATAAGCTTGGAAGCAAACGACTAAGGAGTTAGTCATGAGGTGATGTATTACGGAACGAGTAAAGAGACTTTCCGGTAACGAGATTGAACTAGGTATGAAGATACCGACGATTGAATCTCGGGCAAGTAACATACCGATGGACAAAGGGAATTACGTATGTTGTCATAACGGTTCGACCGATAAAGATGTTCGTAGAATATGTAGGAGCCAATATGGGCATCTAGGTTCCGCTATTGGTTATTGACCGGAGAGGTGTCTTGGTCATGTCTACATAGTTCTCGAACTCATAGGGTCTGCACGCTTAATGTTCGGTGACGATATAATATTATATGAGTTTTGTGATTTGGTGACCGAATGCTGTTTGGAGTCCCAGATGAGATCATGGGCATGAAGAGGAGTCTCGAAATGGTCGAGAGGTAATTATTGATATACAGGACGATAGTATTCGGACACCGGAAGTGTTTCGGGGGGTGCCGGGTACTTATCGGGTCACTGTAAGGGGTTTCGGGCACCCCGGCAAAAGATATGGGCCTTATGGGCCAAGAGGGGAAATGCACCAGCCACAAGGGGCTGGTGCGCCCCCCATATGGGCCGGCCAAGGAGGATAAGGAAAGAGGGGAAGGGAAAGGAAAGAGTGGATTAGGATTCCCACTTCCTTCCCTCTCCCCCCTCTTTCCTTCCCCCTCCGACAAACATGGCAGGGGGGAGGGGGGGGGGGCAAAGGCAGGAGCCCAAGTAGGATTCAGACCTACTTGGGGCACCCCTTGGCCTCTCCCCTCTCCCTCCCACCTATATATATGAGGGGGGCGCCTAGCACACACCAAACAATTGCCTAGCGATGTGCGGCGCCCCTTCCACCGTTTACACCCCCGGTCATATTTTCATAGTGCTTAGGTGAAGCCCTGCGGAGATCACTTCACCACCACCGTCACCACGCCATCATGCTGACGGAACTCATCTACTACCTCGACGTCTTGCTGGATCAAGAAGGTGAGGGACGTCACCGAGCTGAACGTGTGCAGAACGCGGAGATGTCCTGCGTTCGGTACTTGATCGGTTGAAGCGCGAAGAAGTTCAACTACATCAACCACGTTGAGAAATGCTTCCGCTTATGGTCTACGAGGGTATGTATACACACTCTCCCCCTCATTGCTATGCATCTCCATGGATAGATCATTGCGTGTGCGTAGAATTTTTTTTGTTTTCCATGCAACGATTTCCAACAGTGGCATCATGAGCCAGGTCTATGCGTAGATGATATGCACGAGTAGAACACAAAGAGTTATGGGCGGTGATAGTCATATTGCTTACCACCAACGCTTATTTTGATTCGGCGGTATTTTGGGATGAAGCGGCCCGGACCAACCTTACATGTCCACACACATGAGACCGGTTCCACCGACTGACGTGCAACTAGTTTTGCATAAAGGTGGCTGGCGGGTGTCTGTTTCTCCTACTTTAGTTGAATCAAATTTGACTACGGCCGGTCCTTGAATAAGGTTAAAACAACAACTTGATGAAACATCGTTGTGGTTTTATGCGTAGGTAAGAACAGTTCTTGCTAGAAACCCGTAGCAGCCACGTAAAACTTGCAACAACAAAGTAGAGGACGTCTAACTTGTTTTTGCAGGGTATGTTGTGATGTGATATGGTTAAGACATGATGTGATATACGTTTCTGTATGAGATGATCATGTTTTGTAAGATATCAGACAACCGGCAGGAGCCTTATGGTTGTCTCTTAATTGTATGAAATGCAAAGGCCATATAATTGCTTTACTTTATCGCTATGAGTTAGCAATAGTTGTAGAAGTAATAGGTGGCGAGACGACCACGACACAACAATGGAGATCGGTTTTGAGCCAGTGATGATGGAGATCATGACGATACTTTGGAGATGGAGATCAAAAGCACAAGGTGATGGCCATATCATGTCACATATTTTGATTGCATGTGTTGTTTATCTTATATGCATCTTATTTTGCTTAGAACGACGATAGCATTATAAGATGACCCCTTCACTAAATTTCAAGGTAAAAGTGTTCTCCCTGAGTATGCACCATTGCTATAGTTTGTCGTTTCGAGACACCACGTGATGATCGGGTGTGATAGACTCTACGTTCACATACAACGGGTGTAAGACAATTTTACACATGCAAAATACTTGGGTTAAACTTGACGAGCCTAGCATGTACAAACATGGCCTCGGAACACTTGAGACCGAAAGTCGAACGTGAGTCATATAGTAGATATGATCAACATAGAGATGTTCACCATTGATGACTACCCCATCTCACGTGATGATCAGACATGGGTTAGTTGATTTGGATCACGTATCACTTAGATGACTTGAGGGATGTCTATTTAAGTGGGAGTTCATTAGTAATTTGATTAATTGAACTTAATTTATCATGGATCAATAGCTCGCGATATAGATCCCTTATTTTTGATATGTTCCTAGAGAAAAATAAGTTAAAAAATGATAGTAGCAATGATGCAGACTGGGTCCGTGATATGAGGATTATCCTCATTGCTGCAAGAAGAATTATGTCCTTGATGCACCGCTAGGTGACAGACCTATTGCAGGAGCAGATGCACATGTTATGAACGTTTGACAAGCTCGATATGATGACTACTTAATAGTTTAGTGCGCCATTCTTTACGGCTTAGAATCGGGACTTCAAAAACCTTTTGAACACCACAGAGCATATGAGATGTTCTAAGAGCTGAAATTAGTATTTCAGACTCATGCCCGTGTCGAGGGGTATGAAACCTCTAACAACTACTTTGCCTATAAGATGGAGGAGAATAGCTCAACCAGTGAGCATGTGCTCAGAATGTCTGGGTACTACAATCACTTGAATCAAGTGGGATTTAATCTTCCAGATAAGATATTGATTGACAAAGTTCTCTAGTCACTATCACCAAGCTACTAGAACTTCGTGATGAACTATAATATGCAAGGGATGAAGAAAATGATTCCCGAGCTCTTCGCGATGCTGAAATCAGCGAAGGTAGAAATCAAGAAAGAGCATCAAGTGTTGATGGTTAACAAGACCACTAGTTTCAAGAAAAAGGGCAAGGGAAAGAAAGGGAACTTTAAAAAGAATGGCAAGCAAGTTGTCGCTCCCATGAAGAAGCCCAAAGCTAGACCCAAGCCTGAAATTGAGTGCTTCTACTGCAAATATATCTGTCCATGGGCCAGGCCGGGCCGGGCTTGGGCCGGGCCTAAAAAAGCCCATGGTAGAAAACTGAGGCCCAGGCCCTACCATCGGGCCTACTTTTCAAGCCCAAGCCCGGCCCATCCGGTAAAAAGCCCTGAAAAGCCCTTAGGGCTTAGGGCCGTGGGCCGGGCCTCTTCCTTAAAATGCCAAGCCCAAGCCCGTCCAGGCCCAGCTGGTGGGCTCAAAACGCAGGCCCAAGCCCGGCCCACGGGCAAGCCCATCGGGCCTAGGCCCTGGATTTTAGGGCCGGGCCTGGGTGGGCCGACAGGGCCGGGCTTGAGATGGCCAGGACTAACTGCAAAGGAAATGGTCACAGGAAGCGGAACTACCCCAAATACTTGGCGGATAAGAAGGATGGCAAAGTGAACAAAAGTGTATTTGATATACATGTTTTGATGTGTACCTTACTAGTATTCGAAGTAGCCCTTGGGTATTTGATACTGGTTTAGTTGCTAAGATTACTAGCTCGAAACAGGCGTTGAAGAATAAACAGAGACTAGTTAAGGGCGAGGTGACGATGTGCGTTGGAAATGATTCCAAGGTTGATATGATCACCATTGCACACTCCCTCTACCTTCGGGATTAGTGTTGAACCTAAATAAATGTTATTTGGTGTTTGCGTTGAGCATGAATATAATTTGATCATGTTTATTGCAATACGGTTATTCATTTAAGTCAGAGAATAATTGTTGTTCTGTTTACATGAAATAAAACCTTCTATGGTCATACACCCAATGTAAATGGTTTATTGAATCTTGATCGTAGTGATACACATATTCATAATATATATATTGATGCCAAAAGATGCAAAGTTGACAATGATAGTGCAACATATTTGTGGCACTGCCGTTTAGGTCATATTAGTGTAAAGCGCATGAAGAAACTCCATGCGGATGGACTTTTGGAATCACTTGATTATGAATCATTTGATACTTGCAAACCATGCCTCATGGGCAAGATGACTAAAACTCCGTTCTTCGGAACAATGGAGTGAGCCAATGACTTATTGGAAATAATACATACCGATGTATGCGGTCCGATGAGTATTGAGGCACGCGGCGGGTGTCGTTATTTTTTGACCTTCACAGAGATTTGAGTAGGTATGTGTATTGAAGGAAATATGCCCTAGAGGCAATAATAAAGTTATTATTTATTTCCTTATTTCATGATAAATATTTATTATTTATGCTAGAATTGTATTAACTGGAAACGTAATACATGTGTGAATACATAGACAAACATAGTGTCACTAGTATGCCTCCACTTGACTAGCTTGTTAATCAAAGATGGTTGAGTTTCCTAGCCATAGACATGAGTTGTCATTTTATTAACGGGATCACATCATTAGGAGAATGATGTGATTGACTTGACCCATTCCGTTAACTTAGCACTTGATCGTTTAGTATGTTGCTATTGCTTTCTTCATGACTTATATATGTTCCTATGACTATGAGATTATGCAACTCCCGTTTACCGGAGGAACACTTTGTGTGCTACCAAACGTCACAATGTAAATGGGTGATTATTGTTGGGGAACGTAGTAATTTCAAAATTTTCCTACGCACACGCAGGATCATGGTGATGCATAGCAACAAGAGGGGAGACTGTGTCCACGTACCCTCGTAGACCGAAAGCGGAAGCGTTATGACAACGCGGTTGATGTAGTCGTATGTCTTCACGATCCGACCGATCCAAGTACCGAATGCACGGCACCTCCGAGTTCAGCACACGTTCAGCTCGATGACGTCCCATGAACTCCGATCCAGCAGAGCTTCCAGGGAGAGTCCCGTCAGCACGACGGCGTGATGACGGTGATGATGATGCTACCGACGCAGGGCTTCGCCTAAGCACCGCTACGATATGATCGAGGTGGATTATGATGGAGGGGGGCACCGCACACGGCTAAGAGATCAAGAGATCAATTGTTGTGTCTAGAGGTGCCCCCTGCCCCCGTATATAAAGGAGGGAGGGAGAGGCCGACCCTAGAGGGGGCGCGCCAAGTGTGGGGTGTCCTACTAGGACTCCCAAGTCCTAGTAGGATTCCCCTTTCCTTTCCGGAGTAGGAGAGAAGGAAAGAGGGGGAGAGGGAGAAGGAAAAGGGGGCTGCACCCCTTGTCCAATTCGGACTAGAGGGGGGGCGCGCGCCTCCTTCCATTTGGCCTCTCTCTCCTCTGTTCCCGTATGGCCCAATAAGGCCCAATACTTCTCCCGGTGAATTCCCGTAACTCCCCGGTACTCCGAAAATACCCGAATCACTCGGAACCTTTCCGATGTCCGAATATAGTCGTCCAATATATCGATCTTTATGTCTCGAACATTTCGAGACTCCTCGTCATGTCCCCAATCTCATCCGGGACTCTGAACTACCTTCGGTACATCAAAACACAAAAAATCATAATACAATCGTCACCGAAACTTTAAGCGTGCGGACCCTACGGGTTCGAGAACTATGTAGACATGACCGAGACATGTCTCCGGTCAATAACCAATAGCGGAACCTGGATGCTCATATTGGCTCCTACATATTCTACGAAGATCTTTATCGGTCAAACCGCATAACAATATACGTTGTTCCCTTTGTCATTAGTATGTTACTTGCCCGAGATTCGATCGTCGGTATCTCAATACCTAGTTCAATCTCGTTACCGGCAAGTCTCTTTACTCGTTCCGTAATACATCATCCCGCAACTAACTCATTAGTTACAATGCTTGCAAGCTTATAGTGATGTGCATTACCGAGTGGGCCCAGAGATACCTCTCCGATAATCGGAGTGACAAATCCTAATCTCGAAATACGCCAACCCAACAAGTACCTTTGGAGACACCTGTAGAGCACCTTTATAATCACCCAGTTACGTTGTGACGTTTGGTAGCACACAAAGTGTTCCTCCGGTAAACGGGAGTTGCATAATCTCATAGTCATAGGAACATGTATAAGTCATGAAGAAAGCAATAGCAACATACTAAATGAGCAAGTGCTAAGCTAACGGAATGGGTCAAGTCAATCACATCATTCTCCTAATGATGTGATCCCGTTAATCAAATGACAACTCATGTCTATGGCTAGGAAACATAACCATCTTTGATCAACGAGTTAGTCAAGTAGAGGCATACTAGTGACACTTTGTTTGTCTATGTATTCACACATGTATCATGTTTCCGGTTAATACAATTCTAACATGAATAATAAACATTTATCATGATATAAGAAAATAAATAATAACTTTATTATTGCCTCTAGGGCATATTTCCTTCAGTCTCCCACTTGCACTAGAGTCAATAATCTAGTTCACATCGCCATGTGATTTAACATCAATGGTTCACATCTTTATGTGGTTAACACCCATAGTTCACATCGACATGTGACCAACATCCAAAGGGTTTACTAGATTCAGTAATCTAGTTCACATCGCTATGTGATTAACACCCAAAGAGTACTAAGGTGTGATCATGTTTTGCTTGTGAGATAATTTTAGTCAACGGGTCTGTCACATTCAGATCCGTAAGTATTTTGCAAATTTCTATGTTTACAATGATCTGCACGGAGCTACTCTAGCTAATAGCTCCCACTTTAAATATGTATCTAGATCGAGACTTAGAGTCATCCAGATCAGTGCCAAAACTTGCATCGACGCAACCCTTTACGACGAACCTTTTTGTCACCTCCATAATCGAGAAACATATCCTTATTCCACTAAGGATAATTTTGACCGCTGTCCAGTGATCTATTCCTAGATCACTATTGTACTTCCTTGCCAAAATTAGTGTAGGGTATACAATAGATCTGGTACACAGCATGGCATACTTTATAGAACCTATGGCTGAGGCATAGGGAATGACTTTCATTCTCTTTCTATCTTCTGCTGTGGTCGGGTTTTGAGTCTTTACTCAATTTCACACCTTGTACCACAGGCAAGAACTCTTTCTTTGATTGTTCCATTTTGAACTACTTCAAAATCTTGTCAAGGTATGTACTCATTGAAAAAACTTATCAAGCGTCTTGATCTATCTCTATAGATCTTGATGCTCAATATGTAAGCAGCTTCACCGAGGTCTTTCGTTGAAAAACTCCTTTCAAACACTCCTTTATGCTTTGCAGAATAATTCTACATTATTTACGATCAACAATATGTCATTCACATATACTTATCAGAAATGTTGTAGTGCTCCCACTCACTTTTTTGTAAATACAGGCTTCACCGCAAGTCTGTATAAAACTATATGCTTTGATCAATTTATCAAAGCGTATATTCCAACTTCAAGATGCTTGCACCAGTCCATAGATGGATCGCTGGAGCTTGCATATTTTGTTAGCACCTTTAGGATTGACAAAACCTTCTGGTTGCATCATATACAACTCTTCTTTAATAAATCCATTAAGGAATGCAGTTTTGTTTATCCATTTGCGAGATTTCATAAAATGCGGCAATTGCTAACATGATTCGGACAGACTTAAGCATCACTATGAGTGAGAAAATCTCATCGTAGTCAACACCTTGAACTTGTCGAAAACCTTTTTGCGACAATTCTAGCTTTGTGGTGTAACACCCCGGATGTAACTTTCCATATTTGTAACTCCAACTCTTGCCATTTTCGGCTATGTGTTATGATATTCCCTCCGTGGTTGGGTTTTGTCTTCGTTTTTGCTTTTTGTTCATGTCATGCATGTCATATCATGTCATCATGTGCATCTCATTTGCATACATGTTCGTCTCATGCATCCGAGCATTTTCCCTGTTGTCCGTTTTGCAATCCGGCACTCCCACATGCACCGGCGCACCCCTCTTGTTTCATTTCATGAGCGCGTGTTGAACGTTCTCGAAATGGACCGAGGTTTGCCAAGTGGCTTTGGTATACCACCGGTAGACCACCTGTCAAGTTTCGTTCCATTTGGAGGTCGTTAGATGCTCCAACGGTTAACCGGGTAACCGCAAAGTCCTTTTGTGTGTTGCAGCAAAACTCCCCTCCAAACAGCCCAAAACCCATCTAAGTCACTTCCATGCTCTAGGTCGTTCGATCACGATCGTGTGGGCGAAAACCGTGTTCCATTTGGAGTCTTCTAGCTCCCTCTACCTATAAAAACACCTCCCCCTCCGAAATCCGGGCGAAACCCTAGCAAAAATCGTCCCCCGCCGCCACCGGACGTGTCCACTCCGGGCGGACGCATCCCCGCCGCCGCGCCCGACCAACCACAGCGTGCCACGTCAGCGCCCG
>NC_057808.1:518194310-518200073 GCF_018294505.1 Triticum aestivum | reverse complement strand
GGCTCGCTCCCCGCGGCGCCCCGCTCCTCCTCGCCACCCATCGCCGCGTTCCCCGTCGCGGGCGCCTCCTCCCCGCTCCTCCTCGCCGCCCTCCTCTTCCCCTCCGTCTCCGGCAGCTCCGACGACGAGCTCAGCCCGAGCCCGAGTCCGGCGGCCCGATCCGATCTAGGGTTGACTCCTCTCCCCTCCCCTCGATTTTCTCCAAGTCCTGAAGTATTTACATTACATGTTCCTGTTCATTGCATCATAACTCTCTGCATACAAATCCGTTTCGTGCGTGTAATATATAGGAATGTTCGTCTCGACATGCTCTTCCTTTTGTTCCATTATGCCATGTTCATTTGAGTCCATCTTGATGCCCAAATCTCTGGTGCAAGAGTGCTATATGCTGTTTACTGCTGTCTCTTATCAGAACTTGAGGATTTGTTATTTTTGTTGCATTTGATGTGTGCATCTTATGAGTAGGAGCCCTACATGTGTTCTGATGTATGCCATGCCATCTGTACAGAGATGTATGCCATGTATTTTTGTGATCTCTTTGGTGACTAGCACAAGCATGCAAACTAGGCTTCGTGATGTTTCTGATTTTAGGGACTTAGTAATTTTAACAAGTCTGTGACTGCTGTTATTTTGTTGCTATGTGTCCATGTGTCTACAGAGAGATCCATGCTCCTTTTGGAGATGTTCAGAAAGGATGTTGTGTAGATATAGTTGTGATCTATCCATCCATGCCCCTGTTTGCAATTATGGAGTGCCATAGCATGTCTTAAGCTTGCTCTACTTTTGCTATAAAATATTCCTGGCAGATTGTTTACGTGTTATTCAACTTTGCCAAGGTTGTTGTAGTTGATCCATTCATTCTATGTATTTGATCTTGCCATGGATAGCTTCATAAACATGCCATATTGCTGTAGGTATGCTTGTTTTGTCATTCATTGCTTTGTGGTGAGTGCATCAAGCTCACCAAGATGCCCTCATAATGTCTGTTTCTGCTATGCTCTGTTTTCTGCCAAGTCTGAAACCTGTTAACGAAACTTGCTATGTTTACATGGGTGCCATCATATCTTCTAGTCCTTTTTGGCTTATGGTCAGTAAGGGACTTTTGTTCTATGCATTTAGTAGATTCATGCCATGCCTTGTTTTGCTATGTTAAGTTCCAGTAGCATGTTGGTTGCTTGCTCTGAACCTTGCTACCTGATGCTATTTCAGCCATGTCCAGTAATTTCACCAAGTTTGTGAACCTGATATCTTTTGCACTTTTGCCATGCTTGTTTGAACCTGCTGTGTTGTGATCTAGCCGTAGCTTAGTGTTCATCGTTTGTCAAGCATCTCCTGTAGATTACTGCCATATGATTGTTTGCTATGTTGGAGTGCGGTAGCATAGTTACTTGTTGCATTCTAAGTGCTATCATGCTGTTAATCGCAGAATCGTGTCATTCTTGTTTTGCTTGCCATTTGCAAACCGTGCATCCGTTTCCGGTGATCTTTATATCGATTTCGACCGAAATTATCTCATCTTTCAAGTGGCATGCTTGGTTTGCCAAGTTACTATCTTGTTCATCATTTTTCCTCCGGAGCACGCATATGCATCGCATACCACATCTCGCATATCATACATGTTTTGCATCATGTTGCTTGTGCATTTCCCGTGATTGATTGTGTTTCCATTGCTTGTGTTCTTATTTTGGGTAGAGCCGGGAGACGAGTTCGTGAATGAGGAACCTATTGAGTACGCTTACGAGGATCAAGCTTTCGACAACTCTGAGAACCTTGCAGGCAAGATGACCATACCCTCGAAATCACTTCTATCTTTGCTTTGCTAGTTGTTCGTTCTATTGCCATGCTGCGCTATCTACCACTTGCTATATCATGCCTCCCATATTGCCATGTCAAACCTCTAACCATCCTTCCTAGCAAACCGTTGTTTGGCTAAGTTACCGCTTTTGCTCAACCCTTCTTATAGCGTTGCTAGTTGCAGGTGAAGTTGAAGTTGGTTCCATGTTGGAACATGGATATTTTGGATTATCACAATATCTCTTATTTAATTAATGCATCTATATATTTGGTAAAGGGTGGAAGACTCGGCCTTATGCCTGGTGTTTTGTTCCACTCTTGCCACCCTAGTTTCCGTCATACCGGTATTATGTTCCTTGAGTTTGCGTTCCTTACGCGGTTGGGTGATTTATGGGACCCCTTTGACAGTTTGCCTTGAATAAAACTCCTCCAGCAAGGCCCAACCTTGGTTTTACCATTTGCCACCTAAGCCTTTTCCCTTGGGTTTTCTAGAGCCCGAGGGTCATCTTTATTTAAACCCCCGGGCCAGTGCTCCTCTGAGTATTGGTCCAACCTGTCAGTCGCCGGTGGCCACCAGGGGCAACCCTGGGCTCGCCTATCGGAAGCTTGGACAATCCGGTGTGCCCTGAGAACGAGATATGTGCAGCTCCTATCGGGATTTGTCGGCACATTCGGGTGGCTTTGCTGGTCTTGTTTTACCATTGTCGAAATGTCTTGTAAACCGGGATTCCGAGACTGATCGGGTCTTCCTGGGAGAAGGTTTATCCTTCGTTGACCATGAGAGCTTATAATGGGCTAAGTTGGGACACCCCTGCAGGGTATTAGCTTTCGAAAGCCGTGCCCGCGGTTATGAGGCAGATGGGAATTTGTTAATGTCCGGTTGTAGAGAACTTGTCACTTGACCCAATTAAAATACATCAACCGCGTGTGTAGCCGTGATGGTCTCTTCTCGGCGGAGTCCGGGAAGTGAACACGGTTTCTGGGTTATGTTTGACGTAAGTAGGAGTTCAGGATCACTTCTTGGTCATTACTAGTTGACGACCGTTCCGCTGCTTCTCTTCTCGCTCTCATTTGCGTATGTTAGCCACCATATATGCTTAGTGCCTGCTGTAGTTCCACCTCATTACACCATCCTTTCCTATAAGCTTAAATAGTCCTGATCTCGCAGGTGTGAGATTGCTGAGTCCTCGTGACTCACAGATTCTACCAAAACAGTTGCAGGTGCCGACGATGCCAGTGCAGATGACGCAACCGAGCTCAAGTGGGAGTTCGATGAAGAACGTGGTCATTACTATGTTTCTTTTCCTGATGATCAGTAGTGGAGCCCAGTTGGGGCGATCGGGGATCTAGCATTTGGGGTTATCTTATTTTCATTTGGATTTGACCGTAGCCGGTCTATGTGTGGTTTTTGGATGATGTATGAATTATATTTATGTATTGTGTGAAGTGGCGATTGTAAGCCAACTCTCGTTATCCCATTCTTGTTCATTACATGGGATTGTGTGAAGATGACCCTTCTTGCGACAAAACCACAATGCGGTTATGCCTCTAAGTCGTGCCTCGACACGTGGGAGATATAGCCGCATCGTGGGCGTTACATGTGGATAGTAACACTACTATCAGCGTCCGTCTTCCTCTTGAAGATCCATTTATTTTCTATAGCTTGCCGATCATCAGGCAAGTCAACCAAAGTCCATACTTTGTTCTCATACATGGATCCCATCTCAGATTTCATGGCCTCAAGCCATTTCGCAGAATCTGGGCTCATCATCGCTTCCTCATAGTTCGTAGGTTCGTCATGGTCAAGTAACATGACCTCCAGAACAGGATTACCGTACCACTCTTGTGCGGATCTCACTCTGATTGATCTACGAAGTTCTGTAGTAACTTGATCTGAAGTTTCATGATCATCATCATTAACTTCCTCACTAATTGGTGTAGCAGTCACAAGAACAGATTTATCCGATGAACTACTTTCCAATAAGGGAGCAAGTACAGTTACCTCATCAAGTTCTACTTTCCTCCCACTCACTTCTTTCGAGAGAAACTCCTTCTCTAGAAAGGATCCATTCTTAGCAACAAAGAATTTTTGCCTTCGGATCTGTGATAGAAGGTGTATCCAACAGTTTCTTTTGGGTATCCTATGAAGATGTACTTCTCCGATTTGGGTTCGAGCTTATTAGGTTGAAACATTTTCACATAAGCATCACAACCCGAAATTTTAAGAAACGACAGCTTCGGTTTCTTGCTAAACCACAATTCATATTGTGTCATCTCTAATGCATAACCCCAAAACGATAGTGGTAAGTCGGTAAGAGACATCATAAATTGCACTATATCCAATAAAGTACGGTTATGACGTTCAGACACACCATTATGCTGTGGTGTTCCAGGTGGCATGAGTTTGTGAAACTATTCCACATTGTTTTAATTGAAGGCCAAACTCGTAACTGAAATATTTGCCTCTACGATCAGATCGTAGAAACCTCTTTTTTTTTTCTTGTTACGATGATTCTCTCCTTCACTCTGAAAATCTTTGAACTTTTTCAAGTGTTTCATACTTGTGTTTCATCAAGTAGATATACACATATCTGCTCAAATCATCTGTGAAGGTCAGAAAACAATGATACCCGCCGTGAGCCTCATCACTCATTGGACCGCATACATCGGTATGTATTATTTCCAACAAGTCTGTTGCTTGCTCCATTGTTCCGGAGAACGGAGTCTTAGTCATCTTGCCCATGAGGCATGGTTCGCAAGCATCAACTGATTCATAATCAAGTGATTCCAAAACCCCATCAGCATGGATTTTCTTCATGCGCTTTACACCAATATGACCTAAACGGCAGTGCCACAAATAAGTTGCACTATCATTATTAACTTTGCATCTTTTGGCTTCAATATTATGAATATGTGTATCACTACGACCGAGATCCAACAAACCATTTTCATTGGGTATGACCATAGAAGGTTTTATTCATGTAAACAGCACAACAATTATTCTCTAGCTTAAATGAATAACCGTATTGCAATAAACATGATCAAATCATATTCATGCTTAACGCAAACACCAAATAACATTTATTTAGGTTCAACACTAATCCCGAAAGTATAGGGAGTGTGCGATGATGATCATATCAATCTTGGAACTACTTCCAACACACATCGTCACTTCACCCTTAACTAGTCTCTATTCATTCTGCAACTCCCGATTCGAGTTACTAATCTTAGCAACTGAACTAGTATCAAATACTGAGGGGTTGCTATGAACACTAGTAAAGTACATGTAACACCCCGGATGTAACTTGCCATATTTGTAACTCCGACTCTTGCCATTTCCGGCTATGTGTTATGATTTTCCCTCCGTTGTCGGGTTTTGTCTGTCGTTTTGTATTTTGTCATGTCATGCATTTCATATCATGTGATCATGTGCATTGCATTTGCATACGTGTTCGTCTCATGCATCCGAGCATTTTCCCCGTTGTCCGTTTTCCAATCCGGCGCTCCTATCTCCTCCGGTACACCCCTCTTGTTTTCTTTCGTGTGCGTGTGTCAAACTTTCTCGGAATGGACCGAGGCTTGTCATGTGGCCCTAGTATACCACCCGGAAACCACCGGTCAAGTTTCGTTCCATTTGGAGGTCGTTTGGTACTCCAACGGTTAACCGGGCATCCGCAATGTCCATTTGAGTGTCCAGCAAAACCCCCCTCAAAAACCATCTCAAAACCCACCAAACTCTCTTCCATGCTCTAGGTCGTTCAATCACGATCGTGTGGGCCAAAACCGCACCTCATTTGGAGCCTCCTAGCTCCCTCTACCTATAAATATGTGGGCATCCCGAAATACTATCGCAGTCTAAACCCTAGCCTTCCCCCTCCTCGCGCCACCGGACGAAGTCGCCGCCGCCCGGACATGTCCGCCGCCCTCAGACGCAGCCCCCGCGCCAACCAGTGAACGCCGCGTGGCAAG
>NC_057808.1:518184084-518193824 GCF_018294505.1 Triticum aestivum | reverse complement strand
CGCCGGCCGTGCTCCCCTCCGCCCGTGCCCGCCGTGCTCCGCCGCCCATCGCCGTCCCCGGCCGGCGGCCTCTCCCCCGCGCGGCGCCCCTCTCCCTCCTTCCTCTCCGGCCGGCGAGCGCCGTCGAGCCCGGCCAGATCCGATCGATCCCGTACGGTAGCCCGTTGACTTTCTCCTCGAACCCCCCCAAATATATTTCTGTGTTGGATTTTTCTCAGTATGTGCCTCTGATTGTGATGCCATAACTCCTTACATGTAGCTCTGATTCGCGCGTGCAATATGTCAAATTGTTCGCCTCGTGATGCTCTTCATTTTGTTCAATTGCACCATCTTCATTAGAGGTCATCTTGATGCCCAAATCTCTGTTGGAAGAGGGCTAGTTGCTGTTATCCTCTGGTTCTTATCAGAACTTGGAGATTTGTCATTTTTGTATCATTAAATCTGTGCATCTTTTGGGCATGAGCTCTACATGTGTTTTGAATTATGCCATGCCATCTTTACAGTGGTGTAGTCCATGTATTTTTGTGATCCCTGTGGTGACTATCACAAGCATGCAAAGTAGGCCCCGTGATATTTCTGGTTTCAGGGACTTGGTGATTTCTCTAAGTCCTTGTCTGCTGTTATTTTGTTGCCATGTAAACTTGATGCTAAAGAGAGATACATGCATATTTTGGAGATGTTCAGTAAGGATGTTTTGTAGCTATAGTTTTAATTGATCCATTCATGCAATTGTTTGCAATTATGGAGTGACATAGCATGACACAATCTTGCTCTACTTTTTCTATAAAATATTTCTGGCAGATTCTTAACATGATATGCAATTTTGCCAAGCTTATTGTAGTTGATCCATACATGCTATGCTTGTGTTCTTGCCATTGTTAGATTCATAAATATGCCATCGTGCTGTAGGTGTGCTTGGTTTGTAGTTTATTGCTCTGTAGTGAGTGCATCAAGCTCACAAACAGGCCTACATATTATTATTTCTGCCATGCTCTGTTTTCTGCCAAGTCTTAAACCTGATAACGAAACTTGCTATGTTTACATGCTTGCCATCATATCTTATGGTCCTTTTTGGCTTATGGTCAGTAAGGGACTTTTGTCATATGCATTTAGTAGAACACTGCCATGTGTAGTTTTGCTATGTTAAGTTCCTGTAGCATGTTGATTTCGTGCTCTGAACATTGCTACCTGATGCTGTTTTCTGCCTTGTCCAGTTTTTCACTAAGTCTGTGAACCTGTTATCTCTTGCACTTTTGCCATGCTTGTTTGAGCTTGTTATGTTGTGAACTAGCCGTAGCTCAGTGTTCATATTTTGTCAAGCATCTCCTGTAGTTTACTGACATGTGCTTTGTTGCTATGTTGGAGTGCTGTAGCATTGTTGCTTGTTGCATTTTAAGTGCTATCATGCTGTTAATCGCAGATGCGTGTCATTCTTGTTTTGCTTGCCATTTGCAAACCGTGCATCCGTTTCCGGTGATCTTTATATCGATTTCGACCGAAATCATCTCATCTTTCCAGTGGCATGCTTGGTTTTCCAAGTTACTGCCTTGTTCATCATTTTCCTTCCGGAGCACGCATATGCATCGCATATCATATCTTGCATATCATACATGTTTTGCATCATGTTGCTTGTGCATTTCTCGTTGTTGATTGTGGTTCCGTTTGTTTGTGTTCTTGTCTTGGGTAGAGCCGGGAGACGAATTCGTGAACGAGGAACCTGTTGAGTACGCTTACGAGGATCAAGCTTTCGACAACTCTAAGAACCTTGCAGGCAAGATGACCACCCCTCGAAATCATTTCTATCTTTGCTTTGCTAGTTGTTCGCTCTATTGCCATGCTCCGCTACCTATCACTTTCTATATCATGCCTCCCATATTGCCATGTCAGCCTCTAACCATCCTGTCCTAGCAAACCGTTGTTTGGCTAAGTTACCGCTTTTGCTCAGCCCCTCTTATAGCGTTGCTAGTTGCAGGTGAAGTTGAAGTTTGTTCCATGTCGGAACATGGATATGTTGGGATATCACAATATCTCTTATTTAATTAATGCATCTATATATTTTGGTAAAGGGTGGAAGGCTCGGCCTTATGCCTGGTGTTTTGTTCCACTCTTGCCGCCCTAGTTACTGTTATACCGGGATTATGTTCCTGGAGTTTGCGTTCCTTACGCGGTCGGGTGATTTATGGGACCCCCTTGACAGTTCGCCTTGAATAAAACTCCTCCAGCAAGGTCCAAATTTGGTTTTTACTATTTGCCGCCTAAGCCTTTTCCTCCGGGTTTTCGCGAGCCCGAGGGTCATCTTATTTTAACCCCCCTGGGCCAGTGCTCCTTCGAGTGTTGGTCCGAACCGAGCAGCCTGCGGGGCCACCTCGGGGAAACTCGAGGTCTGGTTTTACTCGTAGCTTGACTTATCCGGTGTGCCCTGAGAACGAGATATGTGCAGCTCCTATCGGGATTTGTCGGCACATTCGGGCGGCTTTGCTGGTCTTGTTTTACCATTGTCGAGATGTCTTGTAAACCGGGATTCCGAGACTGATCGGGTCTTTCCGGGAGAAGGTTTACCCTTCGTTGACCGTGAGACCTTATGATGGGCTAAGTTGGGACACCCCTGCAGGGTATTATCTTTCGAAAGCCGTGCCCGCGGTTATGAGGCAGATGGGAATTTGTTAATGTCCGGTTGTAGATAACTTGTCACTTGACCCAATTAAAATACATCAACTGCGTGTGTAGCCGTGATGGGCTCTTCTCGGCGGAGTCCGGGAAGTGAACACGGTTTGAGTTATGTATGACGTAAGTAGGTGTTCAGGATCACTTCTTGGTCATTGCTAGATGACGACCGTTCCGTTGCTTCTCTCCTCGCTCTCATTTGCGTATGTTAGCCACCATATATGCTTTTGCCGCTGCAGCTCCACCTCTTTGCACCATCCTTTCCTACAAGCTTAAATAGTCTTGATCTCGCGGGTGTGAGATTGCTGAGTCCCCGTGACTCACAGGTTCTACCAAAACAGTTGCAGGTGCCGACGATGCCAGTGCAGATGATGGCGTCGACCTCAAGTGGGAGTTTGACGAGGAACGTGGTCGTTACTATGTGTCTTTTCCTGATGATCAGTAGTGGAGCCCAGTTGGGACGATCGGGGATCTAGCATTTGGGGTTATCTTGTTTTCATCTGGATTTTGGCCGTAGTCGGTCTATATGCTTGTATTTTGGACGATGTATGATATTTATTCATGTATTGTGTGAAGTGGCGATTGCAAGCCAACTCTTTATCCCATTCTTGTTCATTACATGGGATTGTGTGAAGATGACCCTTCTTGCGATAAAACCACTATGCGGTTATGCCTCTAAGTCGTGCCTCGACACGTGGGAGATATAGCCGCATCGTGGGCGTTACAAGTTGGTAATCAGAGCCATCCCCGACTTAGGAGCCCCCTGCTTGATCGAATCGCTGGCGTTGTTGAGTCTAGAACAAAAATGTTTTGAGTCTTAGGATTATATATATCGGAGTAGGATTCTTTTTACTCCTCAGTCCCTTCGTCGCTCTGGTGAGGTCTCCTGACGTAGAAGTTTTGACTATTCTCTCCTCAAATTTCACTAAATTTTTTTTAGGATCACGCGGGTATCTTGGAATCGTTCCGATGGTTTTGTGACGAGAACATTGTTCTTGGTGCCTCCTGTCATTTAGGGGTTGTGGTAGTGTCCCGGGGAGTTGAGCTCCGAGGTGTTGTTGTCACAATTTTATCGTTGCAGTTCTGGAATACCTGAGTTTCGCCGACATCGAAATCTCTTTTATGCAGTTGTTGGTGAGATCACCTCGACGCCACCCAGTACTGGGGCGGTAGTTCAGGAGTATTGCCATAACTTGTATAACGGATGTTTTTCGAAGGTTGAGGTAAACGATTTCCGAAGGTTTCTTGGTTATGTGTTGACGGATGGATACAGCTGGATCTAGGGATTGCTAGTTTGGGTGATATATTTTGTGTCCCCTGTATCCCCTACACCAGATTGCATAACCAGAAAGTTTCGGGAGTTTATAAGTGGGAATTCAAGTAGCCTTAGGATATCTTTCCGACAGACGCATGATATGAGATTGGGGTTCGACGTCTAGTGGTCAGCCTTTCCACGGTTGATTTTACAGTGGTCTCGTAGTGTCTTAAAGAGTCCATGGCTATGCCGACTCGGGGACGCTTCGTATGTCATGCGCACAGCCTTGTACATGATGGTGCTGTATGATTGAGCCCGTGTGGGCCCCACCACGAAAACTTCGGACGAAATCTCTATCATATGTGTGTTCCGGCTTATTCTGCAAGCTAATACTTTGTTTTATTTTGTATGGTGGTATTCGAGTTGCTTCGAATTCATATGTTGATTCCATATCCTTTTCAAGTGGCTTCTCAACTTATGGAAGTGTGATGTTTTACTACGGAATTCATTCGTTCATCTTCGTTCGAATGTTTATTGTGAAGACTATATGTTGCAATTTCTATCCGTTGATTCTACTTATCTATTTGTCTATCAAGATGCTAACGGATGTCACCCTCTTCAGGATGGCTCCGCCAACGCGTCAGAATCCGGATCGCAATGAAGGGAGTCAAGCGAACCCTCCGCCACCACCTCCACCTCCGGAGGCATGGCAAGCTATCTTGGCAGCCACCAACGCCAATGCTCAAATGATTCTGCAACTCTTGCAAGAACGTACTCAAGGGCAAGGCAATCAAGGCAATCAAGGTCAAGGCAACAATCAGTTTCACTTTGCCACTCTCAACCAGTTTCTCGCAAATCAGCCCAAGTCTTTCAGCTACTGTGCCGAGGCCACGGATGCCGATGATTGGCTCGTGGACATCAACAAGCATTTTGAATGTAGCAATGTCAGGCCTGAGGACTATGTCAAGTTCGCTTCTTTCCAGCTCAAGGACCAAGCTGCTGATTGGTATCAACAATACAAAGATTCCAGAGGAGGTCGTGTGATCACTTGGACTGACTTCTGTCGGGACTTCAAAGCGCACCACATTCCACAAAGTGTTGTTGAGAGCAAGCGTGAGGAGTTCCGCAATCTCAAGCAAGGCAACATGTCTGTGTATCAATACAACATCCAGTTTCAGAAACTTGCTCGCTTCGCTAAACAAGACGTTCCTGATGAAAAGAGCATGATCTATCACTTCAGAGGTGGCCTTAGAGAGGATCTGCAGTTAGCTCTCGTTCTTGTTGAGCCTACTCAGTTTGATCAATTCTACAATATGGCACTGAAGCAAGAGGCTGCTCAGCTCAAGTGTGAGGCTTCTAAGAAGAGAGTCAGAGACGCAGTTCAGTCTTCTTCTTCCTCACTTGTGACAGCTAAGCAACAGAAGTTCTGGTTGCCTCCTCCTCCTCCGTTTCATCAGCCTTACCAGCAGAAGAACAAAGGTGGCCATGGTTCTTCCAACTCTTCCAACTCTGGCTATCAGAACAAGTCTCAGAATCAAGCTCCAAAGTCCAATGCTCCTTATCACCGTCCACTCTCAGAGGTGACTTGCAACAAATGTCAGCAGAAAGGTCACTATGCTAACAAGTGCTTCAACCAAAGGCGTCTTCCTCCTCCTCCTCCTGTCAGATCTTCCAGCAATGCAGTGGTCAAGCATAATCCAAAGTCTGCAAAGGTGAACATGATGAATGCAGCTCAAGCGGAGGAATCTACTGATGTGATAATGGGTAATCTTCCTGTTAATGATATTCCTGCAAAAGTTCTTTTTGATACTGGTGCATCTCTTTGTTTCATGTCAAGACCGTTTTTTGCGAAGCATGAATTCACTTGTTCTCATCTGAGTAAACCCATGGATGTCGTTTCTCCGGGTAAACGTTTGAGTTCTAGTATGATGGTTCCGGATGTTTCCATCAAGATGGGTGACTATGATTTTCAGTCTTCTCCAATTGTTCTTGGTGATTCGGATATTGATCTTATTCTCGGGATGGACTGGCTTTCTAAGCACAAGGCTCAACTTGATTGTGCTGCCAGGGAAATTCAATTGACACACTCGTCTGAGGATGTGATTATTTTTGCCGCTCGTGATGAAACCATTCGGTTTTTCTCTCTCAATGAGAAGGGCGAATTTAATGCCATCTCTCAAATTCAAGTCGTTTGTGAGTATCAAGATGTCTTTCCAGAAGAGCTTCCGGGTATGCCTCCGCACCGGCCAGTTGAGTTCGTTATCGAACTAGAGCCTGGTACTGAACCCGTTTGCAAGCGTCCATACAAGCTTGGACCCAACGAGCTGAAGGAATTGAAGAAACAGCTCGATGAACAAGAGCGTCTGGGTTTGATCAGACCGAGTTCTTCTCCATGGGGTTGTGGTGTCCTTTTTGTCAAGAAGAAGGATGGCACGGACCGACTTTGTGTCGACTACCGTCCATTGAACAAGAAGACAATCAAGAACAAGTATCCACTTCCCAACATCAATGAGCTATTTGAGCAACTCAAGGGCGCTAAAGTATTCTCGAAGCTTGACCTTCGTATGGGTTATCATCAGATTCGCATTCGTGAAGAAGATATTCCCAAGACAGCATTCAGGACAAGTTTTGGTTCTTATGAATATACTGTCGTGTCTTTCGGCCTTGTCAATGCTCCTCCAGTGTTCTCTCGGATGATGAATTTCATCTTCAACCCCTATACCAATGAATTCGTCCTGGTGTATCTCGATGATATCTTGGTCTTCTCCAAGAATAAGCAGGATCATGCCAAACATTTGCGATTGGTGCTCGACAAGCTCAGAGAGTATCAATTCTATGCGAAGTTCTCAAAATGTGAGTTTTGGCTCGATGAAGTTCTTTTCGTTGGTCACATCATCTCTGCCAAGGGCATCGCTGTTAACCCCGAGAAGGTGTCCGCAATTGTGAATTGGGAACCTCCTCAGAATGTCAAGCAGCTTCGCAGTTTTCTTGGTCTTGCAAGCTATTGCCGAAGATTCATTGAGAATTTCTCGAAGATTGCAAAGCCTCTTTCCAACCTCCTCCAGAAGCATGTGAAGTATGTCTGGTCTCCTGAGTGTGACGTTGCTTTCAACACTCTCAAAGAGAAACTAGTCACAGCTCCTGTCTTGACTCCTCCTGATGAATCCAAGCCGTTTGAAGTTTTCTGTGATGCTTCTCTCCAAGGTCTCGGTGCTGTGTTAATGCAAGAGAAGAAAATTGTGGCCTATACCTCTCGTCAGTTGAAGCCCAACGAGAAGAATTACCCCACTCACGATCTTGAGTTGGCGGTAGTTGTCCATGCATTAATAACGTGGAGACATCTCTTGTTGGGAAGACAAGTGGACATTTTCACTGATCACAAGAGTCTCAAGTATATCTTCACTCAGCCCAACCTCAACCTCAGGCAGACTCGATGGATCGAAATGATTCAAGAGTACAATCCGAGTATCGAATATACTCCAGGCAAAGCAAATGTCATTGCAGATGCTTTAAGCAGGAAGGCTTATTGCAACAACTTAATCCTCAAGCCGTTCCAACCGGATCTTTGTGAAGCTTTCCGCAAGCTGAATCTCCAAGTTGTTCCTCAAGGCTTTCTTGCCAACCTCATAGTCTCTCCTACTTTGGAAGATCAAATTCGTGAGGCACAACTCCTTGATGCCATGGTGAAGAAGGTGAAACGTGGTATCGACAAGGGTCTTTCCAAATACAAGTGCTATCGCATTGATGACAGAGACACTTTGTTCTTCGCGGACCGGATTGTGGTTCTGAAAGGTGATCTAAGGAAAGTCATAATGAACGAGGCGCACAATTCTCTCCTGTCCATTCATCCTGGAAGTACGAAGATGTATCATGACCTCAAGCAGTCGTATTGGTGGACTCGAATGAAGCGAGAAATTGCTCAATTCGTGAATGAATGTGATGTCTGCCGAAGAGTGAAAGGAGAACACCAACGACCAGCTGGTCTCCTCCAACCTCTTGCTATCCCAGAATGGAAGTTTGATCATATCGAAATGGACTTCGTGACTGGTTTTCCAAAGTCCAAGCGTGGAAATGATGCTATCTTCGTTGTCATTGACAAGCTCTCTAAAGTGGCTCATTTCCTTCCAATCAAAGAATCCATCACAGTAGCTCAGCTGGCAGAGCTATACACCTCCAGAATTGTCTCCTTGCACGGCATTCCACAATTGATTTCTTCAGATCGTGGAAGCATCTTCACCTCTAAGTTCTGGGACTCCTTCCAGAAGGCCATGGGCACAAACATTCGCTTCAGCACAACTTTCCATCCTCAAACTAGTGGCCAAGTCGAGCGAGTCAACCAAATTCTTGAAGATATGCTCAGGGCTTGTGTCATTTCCTTTGGCATGAAATGGGAAGATTGTCTTCCTTATGCTGAATTCTCCTACAACAACAGCTTCCAAGCGAATTCGGGCAAGGCCCCATTCGAGATTCTCTATGGCAGAAAGTGCCGTACTCCTCTCAATTGGTCAGAGACTGGTGAACGCCAACTTCTTGGAAATGACTTAATCACAGAAGCTAAAGAAATGTGTAAAGTCATCCGTGATAACCTCAAAGCCGCGCAATCGCGCCAGAAGAGTTACTATGATAGTAAGCATCGTGATTTGGCTTTCGAGATCGGAGACCATGTCTACCTCCGCGTCTCTCCAATGAAAGGCACTCGTCGCTTCGGTATCAAAGGGAAGCTTGCCCCTAGATACGTGGGTCCTTTCAAGATCATTGGCAAAAGAGGCGACCTCGCCTATCAACTTGAGCTTCCTTCCAACTTCGCGAACGTGCACGATGTGTTCCACGTGTCACAGCTCCGCAAGTGCTTCAAGGCGCCTGAGCGCACTATCAACTTTGAAGAGATTGACCTCCAAGAAGATTTGTCTTATCATGAGCACCCCGTTGCTATTCTTGAAGAAACTGAGCGCAAGACTTGCAACAAGTCAATCAAATTCCTGAAAGTGAAGTGGTCGCACCATTCCGACCGGGAAGCCACCTGGGAACGCGAGGACCATCTCCGTTCCGAATATCCGGAGTTCTTTCAGTCCTAGATCTCGGGACGAGATCCTCTCGTAGTGGTGGAGTGTTGTAACACCCCGGATGTAACTTGCCATATTTGTAACTCCGACTCTTGCCATTTCCGGCTATGTGTTATGATTTTCCCTCCGTTGTCGGGTTTTGTCTGTCGTTTTGTATTTTGTCATGTCATGCATTTCATATCATGTCATCATGTGCATTGCATTTGCATACGTGTTCGTCTCATGCATCCGAGCATTTTCCCCGTTGTCCGTTTTCCAATCCGGCGCTCCTATCTCCTCCGGTACACCCCTCTTGTTTTCTTTTGTGTGCGTGTGTCAAACTTTCTCGGAATGGACCGAGGCTTGTCATGTGGCCCTAGTATACCACCCGGAAACCACCGGTCAAGTTTCGTTCCATTTGAAGGTCGTTTGGTACTCCAACGGTTAACCGGGCATCCGCAATGTCCATTTGAGTGTCCAGCAAAACCCCCCTCAAAAACCAGCCCAAAACCCACCAAACTCTCTTCCATTCTCTAGGTCGTTCAATCACGATCGTGTGGGCGAAAACCGCACCTCATTTGGAGCCTCCTAGCTCCCTCTACCTATAAATATGTGGGCATCCCGAAATACTATCGCAGTCTAAACCCTAGCCTTCCCCCTCCTCGCGCCACCGGACGAAGTCGCCGCCGCCTGGACATGTCCGCCGCCCTCAGACGCCGCCCCCGCGCCAACCAGTGAACGCCGCGTGGCAAGCGCCGCCACGCGCCGCCGCGGGCCCG